>NW_026061411.1:0-2500 GCF_024217435.2 Syngnathus scovelli
AATTTCTAAGTGCCACATCTCTCAAAAAATTTCTAAGTGCCACATCTCTCAAAAACTTTCAAAGTGCCACATCTCTCAAAAACTTTCAAAGTGCCACATCTCTGAAAAACTTTCTAAGTGCCACGTCTCTGAAAAATTTTCTAAGTGCCACAGCACGGCTGTGAAATATTCAAAGTCCTACAGGCATTGGCAGAATGCGCGGACGGCCGTCTGCTCCCGGCGGCCGCCGCGAAGCTACTACCCCCTCCCGGGGACGGCTGTCTGCTCCCGGCAGCCGTCCTTACCCCCCTCCCCCGTTTGCACCGCCTGAAGTTAGACCCGCCTTGGTAGGGCCCCCACCGGCCCCGGCTCGCCGGCGTTGGGTGGACGGTTCCTGCCCACTTGCGGGTCCCGGTCGCTTGGCAACCGACCGGGGAGGACCAGCCGCCTCCTTAAACACAGGCTGGAAGGGAAATCCGGTCAAGCTACGGAGGACCGGCCGCCTCCATAAACTCAGGCCGGAAGGGAAATCCAATCAAGCTACGGAGGACCGGCCGCCTCCTTAAACACAGGCCGGAAGGGAAATCCAATCAAGCTACGGAGGACCGGCCGCCTCCATAAACTCAGGCCGGAAGGGAAATCCGATCAAGTTACGGAGGACCGGTCGCCTCCCTAAACACAGGCCGGGCAAAAATCCACGAATGGCCCGTCAAGGGTAGAAGGTCATCCAAGGAAGGAGGTACCGGCCGCCTCCTTAAACACAGGCCGGGCAAAAATCTGCGAATGGCCCGTCAAGGGTAGTAGGTCATCCAAGAAAGGGGGGTACCGGCCGCCTCTATTAACAGGCCGGGCAAAAATCTGCGAATGGGCCCGTCAAGGGTAGTGGGTCATCCAAGGAAGGAGGTACCGGCCGCCTCCTTAAACACAGGCCGGGCAAAAATCTGCGAATGGCCCGTCAAGGGTAGTAGGTCATCCAAGAAAGGGGGGTACCGGCCGCCTCTATTAACAGGCCGGGCAAAAATCTGCGAATGGGCCCGTCAAGGGTAGTGGGTCATCCAAGGAAGGAGGTACCGGCCGCCTCCTTAAACACAGGCCGGGCAAAAATCTGCGAATGGCCCGTCAAGGGTAGAAGGTCATCCAAGGAGGGAGGTACCGGCCGCCTCCTTAAACACAGGCCGGGCAAAAATCTGCGAACGGCCCTTTAAGGGTTCTGTCTCATCCAAGAAAGGGGTACCGGCCGCCTCAGAGGCCGGAGCGAAGGGGGCGAAAGGCTGTCGATGGGGAAGGATCGGGGCCACGGCTAATCTAGCGATGCCCGCGTCGGGCGGTCACTCCGACGAATGAGCGGGGCCGAATCCGGCGCGAGGCGGCCTTCAGGCACGTGGTTCGAGACGACCTCACCCGGCTCTAGCCCGGAGGATCGGAGGCAACGGCCGTCTCCTTAAGCTAAGGCCGGACGAAAATCTGCGGATGCGGTCCATCCAAGGCAGACGGAGGTACCGGCCGCCTCGGTAAATAAAGCCCGGGCAAAAATCTGCGAACGGCCCGTCAAGGGTTCTGGCTCATCCAAGAAAGGGGTACCGGCCGCCTCAGAGGCCGGAGCGAAGGGGGCGAAAGGCTGTCGATGGGGAAGGATCGGGGCCACGGCTAATCTAGCGATGCCCGCGTCGGGCGGTCACTCCGACGAATGAGCGGGGCCGAATCCGGCGCGAGGCGGCCTTCAGGCACGTGGTTCGAGACGACCTCACCCGGCTCTAGCCCGGAGGATCGGAGGCAACGGCCGTCTCCTTAAGCTAAGGCCGGACGAAAATCTGCGGATGCGGTCCATCCAAGGCAGACGGAGGTACCGGCCGCCTCGGTAAACAAAGCCCGGGCAAAAATCTGCGAACGGCCCGTCAAGGGTTCTGGCTCATCCAAGAAAGGGGTACCGGCCGCCTCAGAGGCCGGAGCGAAGGGGGCGAAAGGCTGTCGATGGGGAAGGATCGGGGCCACGGCTAATCTAGCGATGCCCGCGTCGGGCGGTCACTCCGACGAATGAGCGGGGCCGAATCCGGTGTAGGCGGCCTTCAGGCACGTGGTTCGAGACGACCTCACCCGGCTCTAGCCCGGAGGATCGGAGGCAACGGCCGTCTCCTTAAGCTAAGGCCGGACGAAAATCTGCGGATGCGGTCCATCCAAGGCAGACGGAGGTACCGGCCGCCTCGGTAAACAGAGGCCGGGCAAAAATCTGCGAACGGCCCGTCAAGGGTTCTGTCTCATCCAAGAAAGGGGTACCGGCCGCCTCAGAGGCCGGAGCGAAGGGGGCGAAAGGCTGTCGATGGGGAAGGATCGGGGCCACGGCTAATCTAGCGATGCCCGCGTCGGGCGGTCACTCCGACGAATGAGCGGGGCCGAATCCGGCGCGAGGCGGCCTTCAGGCACGTGGTTCGAGACGACCTCACCCGGCTCTAGCCCGGAGGATCGGAGGCAACGGCCGTCTCCTTAAGCTAAGGCCGGACGAAAATCTGCGGATGCGGTCCAT
>NW_026061411.1:15000-32515 GCF_024217435.2 Syngnathus scovelli
CCCCAAGCGCCACCCCCGACCGCCACCAGCCGACCGCCACCGGCCGTTCGCGGTGTGCGCCGCCGTTCCCCAAGCACCCTCCGGGACGAAGCCGGAGCCAGAGAATAGCAGCGGCCGTGCGTAAAAGCTGCGGCCGGGCCTCGCGGAAGGTCCCCCGGGCAGCGAGCTGCCGAGCCCCGGCCTCCAGCTTCCACCAGGTAATAGGACCGGGCGCGCGCAAAAGCTGGGGCCGGGCCTGGCGGAAGGTCCTCGGGCATCCAGCGAGATCACACGGCCCCCACCGGAGGCGGCTAGCGCCTCCGTAGAGTAGTGCCGGCCCGTGGAAGCGGCCGCCCGTCAGCCTGCGTTGCCGCTGGTCGAAAAATGCACTAAGTGCCAAACCCCATTCATTTACAACGGCGTGTCCGCCAGAGGGCGCACTTCCCCCGGCGGACCAGCCGGCGGGGCTCGTTAGAGAGTGTATCCGCCTGGCGGTGCCTCCTGGCCGGCCTGGATTCCGGACCGCGACCGCTCACTCGCGGGACCCTAATCGGCCCGCGGACCAGCCGGCGGGTCCTCCGTGAAAGCCTATCCGCCTGGCGGTGCCTCCTGGCCGGCCTGGATTCCGGACCGCGACCGCTCACTCGCGGGACCCTAATCGGCCCGCGGACCAGCCGGCGGGTCCTCCGTGAAAGCCTATCCGCCTGGCGGTGCCTCCTGGCCGGCCTGGATTCCGGACCGCCACCGCTCACTCTCGCGGGACCCTAATCGGCCCGCGGACCAGCCGGCGGGACCTCCGTGAAAGCCTATCCGCCTGGCGGTGCCTCCTGGCCGGCCTGGATTCCGGACCGCCACCGCTCACTCGCGGGACCCTAATCGGCCCGCGGACCAGCCGGCGGGACCTCCGTGAAAGCCTATCCGCCTGGCGGTGCCTCCTGGCCGGCCTGGATTCCGGACCGCCACCGCTCACTCGCGGGACCCTAATCGGCCCGCGGACCAGCCGGCGGGACCTCCGTGAAAGCCTATCCGCCTTGGCCGGTTCCCCGGCCGGCCACGGGTGGCGAGAATCCGGCCTCCTCGCCCGGAGCGCGCTTCGACTTGGGCGAAAAATGCACTAAGTGCCAAACCCCATTCATTTACAACGGCGTGTCCGCCAGAGGGCGCACTTCCTCCGGCCGGCGGGGCTCGTTGGAGAGCGCGTCCGCCTTCGCCGGTTCCCCGGTCGGCCGCGAACGGCGAAAAGCCGGCCTCTTCCCCCGGAGCCCGGTGGGCGAATTTTTTTTTTTTTTTTTTTTTTTTTTTTTTTTTCAAAGTGCCAACGGCTCTCGCGCCGCGATGCGTCCGCCTTCGCCGGTTCCCAAGTCGGCCACGAACGGCCAAAAATCGGCCTCTTCCCCGGAGCCCGGTCGGCGAATTTTATTTTATTTTTTTCCAAAGTGCCAACGGCTCTCGCGCCGCGATGCGTCCGCCTTCGCCGGTTCCCCGGTCGGCCACGAACGGCGAAAAATCGGCCCCTTCCCCCGGAGCCCGCATGATTATACGCGATGTTAATATTTATTTAATTATTAAATAAATACATACATATGTTTATTAATAATATACGCGGTGTTGATATGTATTTAATTATTACGTATATTGTGAATAAACTAACGGTGATTTTACACGATTTGACTACATGCGTGACCGTGATATAGTGCCGAGGGCTCCCGCGCCGTCACGCGTCCGCCTCGGCACGTGGGGTACCACGGGTCGCCCGCGGCAGCGAGCGTTCGGCTCGCGGGGGCCCGCGGGGTGTTATTAGGGAGTGCGGCAGCCGTGCCGAGGCTCCGGCCGGCCGCCGGAAGTCCCGCGGGGGAGCGTCGGAGCTCCGCGAGGCCGGCCGGGGAGCCTCTTAGTCATCGCCCGCGCTCGCGGTGGTCCCGGTCGCTTAAAGTGCCGCGGGAGGCGTAGCGATGCGAGTGAGTGTGCGCCAAGTGCGAGAGGCGGTGCATTTACGCGCCGTGTCCGCGAGAGGGAGGCAATTCCCCGTTGCGACCTCCGGGAGATCAGCGGGCCGCCGAAAAGGCTCAGCCGGGGTGCCTGGAGCCTCCTCGGGCGTCGAGTTAGGAGGGGGGCGCGCGGAGAACCGGCTGGATGTCCCCTGGAAGCTCAGCGGGCCGTGGGAAAGGCTTGGCCGGGGTGCCTGGAGCCTCGGCCGGCTTAAAAAGGTGGGAGGGGGGCGCGCGGAGAACCGGCTGGAGGTCCCCTGGAAGCTCAGCGGGCCGTGGGAAAGGCTTGGCCGGGGTGCCTGGAGCCTCGGCCGGCTTAAAAAGTTGGGAGGGGGGCGCGCGGAGAACCGGCTGGAGGTCCCCTGGAAGCTCAGCGGGCCGTTCAAAACGCTTAGCCGAGGTGCCTGGAGCCTCGGCCGGCTTAAAAGTGAGGAGGAAAGCGCGCGGAGAACCGGCCGGAGGTCCCCTGGAAGCTCAGCGGGCCGTGGGAAAAAGCTTAGCCGGGGTGCCGGAAGCCTCGGCCGGCTTAAAACGTGAGGAGGAAAGCACCGGGAGAACCGGCTGGAGGTCTTCTGGAAGCTCAGCGGGCCGTGGAGAAAGCTTAGCCGGGGTGCCGGAAGCCTCGGCCGGCTTAAAATGTGAGGAGGAAACCGGCTGGACGTCTTCTGGAAGATCAGCGGGCCGTGGAAAATGCTAAGCCGAGGTGCTGGTTGTCGAATAAGGCTCCGCCATCTCGTAGAAGGTGCTAATAAAGTTCATATCCGCTCGGCTGGAGGTAATTGGCCAGCGGACCGGCCGGCGGGACCTCCGTGACCGCCTATCCGCCTGGCGGTGCCTCCTGGCCGGCGTGCATTCCGGGCCGCGACCGCTCACTTACGGGACCCTGATTGGCCCGCGGACCGGCCGGCGGGACCTCCGTGACCGCCTATCCGCCTGGCGGTGCCTGCTGGCCGGCGTGCATTCCGGGCCGCGACCGCTCACTTACGGGACCCTGATTGGCCCGCGGACCGGCCGGCGGGACCTCCGTGACAGCCTACCCGCCTGGCGGTGGCTGCTGGCCGGCGCGGATTCCGGGCCGCGACCGCTAACTTACGGGACCCTAATTGGCCCGCGGACCAGCTGGCGGGACCTCCGTGACAGCCTACCCGCCTGGCGGTGCCTCCTGGCCGGCGTGGATTCCGGGCCGCGACCGCTAACTTACGGGACCCTAAACGGCCCGCGGACCAGCTGGCGGGACCTCCGTGACCGCCCATCCGCCTGCCGGTGCCTCCTGGCCGGCGTGGATTCCGGGCCGCGACCGCTAACTTACGGGACCATAAATGGCCCGCGGACCAGCTGGCGGGACCTCCGTGACCGCCTATCCGCCTGGCGGTGCCTCCTGGCCGGCCTGGATTCCGGGCCGCGACCGCTCACCTACGGGACCCTAAATGGCCCGCGGACCAGCCGGCGGGACCTCCGTGACAGCCTATCCGCCTCCCGGTGGCTGCTGGCCGGCGCGGATTCCGGGCCGCGACCGCTAACTTACGGGACCCCAATTGGCCCGCGGACCAGCCGGCGGGACCCCCGTGACCGCCTATCCGCCTTGGCCGGTTCCCCGGCCGGCCACGGATGGCGAGAATCCGGCCTCCTCGCCCGGAGCGCTCGTCGGCTTCGGCGAAAAATGCACTAAGTGCCAAACCCCATTCATTTACAATAGCGTGTCCGCCAGAGGGCGCAGTTCCCCCCGCGGACCGGCCGGCGGGACCTCCGTGACCGCCTATCCGCCTGGCGGTGGCTGCGGGCCGGCGCGAATTCCGGGCCGCGACCGCTAACTTACGGGACCCCGATTGGCCCGCGGACCAGCCGGCGGGACCTCCGTGACCGCCTATCCGCCTGCGCTGGTTCCCCGGCCGGCGCGAATTCCGGGCCGCGACCGCTAACTTACGGGACCCCGATTGGCCCGCGGACCAGCCGGCGGGACCTCCGTGACCGCCTATCCGCCTGCGCTGGTTCCCCGGCCGGCGCGAATTCCGGGCCGCGACCGCTAACTTACGGGACCCCGATTGGCCCGCGGACCAGCCGGCGGGACCTCCGTGACCGCCTATCCGCCTGCGCTGGTTCCCCGGCCGGCGCGAATTCCGGGCCGCGACCGCTAACTTACGGGACCCCGATTGGCCCGCGGACCAGCCGGCGGGACCTCCGTGACCGCCTATCCGCCTGCGCTGGTTCCCCGGCCGGCGCGAATTCCGGGCCGCGACCGCTAACTTACGGGACCCCGATTGGCCCGCGGACCAGCCGGCGGGACCTCCGTGACCGCCTATCCGCCTGCGCTGGTTCCCCGGCCGGCGCGAATTCCGGGCCGCGACCGCTAATTTACGGGACCCCAATTGGCCCGCGGACCAGCCGGCGGGACCTCCGTGACCGCCTATCCGCCTTCGCTGGTTCCCCGGTCGGCGTGTATTCCGGGCCGCGGCCGCTCACTTACGGGACCAAAATTGGCCCGCGGACCAGCCGGCGGGACCTCCGTGACCGCCTATCCGCCTGCGCTGGTTCCCCGGCCGGCGTGGATTCCGGACCGCGACCGCTAAATTACGGGACCCAAATTGGCCCGCGGACCAGCCGGCGGGACATCCGTGACCGCCTATCCGCCTTCGCTGGTTCCCCGGTCGGCCACAGATGACGAATATTCGGCCTCTCGCTCTGGAAGTCCTGCCGACTTAGCCGAAAATTTTCTAAGTGCCATCGGCTCTCGCTCGGAAAAGTGTCCGCCTCGTCTGGTTCCCCAGCTCGGCCTCAGAATTCGAAAATTCGGCCTCTCTGAGGTACCAGGGGTGGGCTTTATGTACTTGGTCCCCCCAGTTAGTGTACTCATCACTTTACCCCCCTTTCGCAAAATATAGTCGGCACGTATGTGCAGAACTGTTTATTTTCATTTTAAAAATTTTCTAAGTGCCAGCGGAAGCTGTCACACGAACTGTCCGAGCTACCACGGTGCCCATCCCGGGCAGTGACGGCAAAAGGCCGATGTGTGTTTGATGGAAGTCTGAATAATTTCTAAGTGCCAACGGCTCAACCGCCGTAAAGTGTCCGCCTCGGCTGGTTCTCCCGGTCGGCCCGAACGAGCGAAAATTCGGCCTCTTCCCCTGGAGGTCCGGAACATTTTGGCGAATATTTTCAAAGTGCCAACGGCTGTTGCGCCGTAAAGTGTCCGCCTCGGCTGGTTCTCCCGGTCGGCCCGAACGAGCGAAAATTCGGCCTCTTCCCCTGGAGGTCCGGAACATTTTGGCGAATATTTTCAAAGTGCCAACGGCTGTTGCGCCGTAAAGTGTCCGACCCGGCCGGTTCCTCCGGTCGGCCCGAACGAGCGAAAATTCGGCCTCTTCCCCTGGAGGTCCGGAACATTTTGGCGAATATTTTCAAAGTGCCAACGGCTGTTGCGCCGTAAAGTGTCCGACCCGGCCGGTTCCTCCGGTCGGCCCGAACGAGCGAAAATTCGGCCTCTTCCCCTGGAGGTCCGGAACATTTTGGCGAATATTTTCAAAGTGCCAACGGCTGTTGCGCCGTAACGTGTCCGACCCGGCCGGTTCCTCCGGTCGGCCCGAACGAGCGAAAATTCGGCCTCTTCCCCTGG
Organism: Syngnathus scovelli; assembly: GCF_024217435.2. Taxonomy (NCBI): domain Eukaryota; kingdom Metazoa; phylum Chordata; class Actinopteri; order Syngnathiformes; family Syngnathidae; genus Syngnathus; species Syngnathus scovelli. The sequence goes on from NW_026061411.1 coordinate 20,578, forward strand.
AGGTCCGGAACATTTTGGCGAATATTTTCAAAGTGCCAACGGCTGTTGCGCCGTAACGTGTCCGACCCGGCTGGTTCCTCCGGTCGGCTTGAACGAGCGAAAATTCGGCCTCTTCCCCTGGAGGTCCGGAACATTTTGGCGAATATTTTCAAAGTGCCAACGGCTGTTGCGCCGTAACGTGTCCGACCCGGCTGGTTCCTCCGGTCGGCTTGAACGAGCGAAAATTCGGCCTCTTCCCCTGGAGGTCCGGAACATTTTGGCGAATATTTTCAAAGTGCCAACGGCTGTTGCGCCGTAACGTGTCCGACCCGGCCGGTTCCTCCGGTCGGCCCGAACGAGCGAAAATTCGGCCTCTTCCCCTGGAGGTCCGGAACATTTTGGCGAATATTTTCAAAGTGCCAACGGCTGTTGCGCCGTAACGTGTCCGACCCGGCTGGTTCCTCCGGTCGGCTTGAACGAGCGAAAATTCGGCCTCTTCCCCTGGAGGTCCGGAACATTTTGGCGAATATTTTCAAAGTGCCAACGGCTGTTGCGCCGTAACGTGTCCGACCCGGCTGGTTCCTCCGGTCGGCTTGAACGAGCGAAAATTCGGCCTCTTCCCCTGGAGGTCCGGAACATTTTGGCGAATATTTTCAAAGTGCCAACGGCTGTTGCGCCGTAACGTGTCCGACCCGGCCGGTTCCTCCGGTCGGCCCGAACGAGCGAAAATTCGGCCTCTTCCCCTGGAGGTCCGGAACATTTTGGCGAATATTTTCAAAGTGCCAACGGCTGTTGCGCCGTAACGTGTCCGACCCGGCTGGTTCCTCCGGTCGGTCCCGAACGAGCGAAAATTCGGCCTCTTCCCCTGGAGGTCCGGACGACTTTGGCGAATATTTTCTAAGTGCGAACGGCTGTTGCGCCGTAACGTGTCCGACCCGGCCGGTTCCTCCGGTCGGCCCGAACGAGCGAAAATTCGGCCTCTTCCCCTGGAGGTCCTGTGAAGTTTAACGAATATTTTCTAAGTGCGAACGGCTGTTGCGCCGTAACGTGTCCGACCCGGCCGGTTCCTCCGGTCGGCCCGAACGAGCGAAAATTCGGCCTCTTCCCCTGGAGGTCCGGACGACTTTGACGAATATTTTCTAAGTGCCAACGGCTGTTCCGCCGTAACGTGTCCGACCCGGCCGGTTCCTCCGGTCGGCCTGAACAAGTGAAAATTCGGCCTCTTCCCCTGGAGGTCCGGAACATTTTGGCGAATATTTTCTAAGTGCCATCGGCTCTTCCGCCGTAAGGTGTCCGACCCGGCCGGTTCCTCCGGTCGGCCTGAACGAGCGAAAATTCGGCCTCTTCCCCTGGAGGTCCTGTCAAGTTTAACGAATATTTTCTAAGTGCCATCGGCTCTTCCGCCGTAATGTGTCCGACTCGGCCGGTTCCTCCGGTCGGCCTGAACGAGCGAAAATTCGGCCTCTTCCCCTGGAGGTCCTGTCAAGTTTAACGAATATTTTCTAAGTGCCATCGGCTCTTCCGCCGTAAGGTGTCCGACTCGGCCGGTTCCTCCGGTCGGCCTGAACGAGCGAAAATTCGGCCTCTTCCCCTGGAGGTCCTGTCAAGTTTAACGAATATTTTCTAAGTGCCATCGGCTCTTCCGCCGTAAGGTGTCCGACTCGGCCGGTTCCTCCGGTCGGCCTGAACGAGCGAAAATTCGGCCTCTTCCCCTGGAGGTCCTGTCAAGTTTAACGAATATTTTCTAAGTGCCATCGGCTCTTCCGCCGTAAGGTGTCCGACTCGGCCGGTTCCTCCGGTCGGCCTGAACAAGTGAAAATTCGGCCTCTTCCCCTGGAGGTCCGGAACATTTTGGCGAATATTTTCTAAGTGCCATCGGCTCTTCCGCCGTAAGGTGTCCGACTCGGCCGGTTCCTCCGGTCGGCCTGAACGAGCGAAAATTCGGCCTCTTCCCCTGGAGGTCCTGTCAAGTTTAACGAATATTTTCTAAGTGCCATCGGCTCTTCCGCCGTAAAGCGTCCGACTCGGCTGGTTCCCGATGTCGGCCAGAACAAGTGGAAATTCGGCCTCTTCCCCTGGAGGTCAGTTGAAGTTTAACGAATATTTTCTAAGTGCCAACGGCTGCTCCGCCGTAAAGCGTCCGACTCGGCTGGTTCCCGATGTCGGCCAGAACAAGTGAAAATTCGGCCTCTTCCCCTGGAGGTCCGTTCAAGATTAACGAATATTTCCTAAGTGCCAACGGCTGCTCCGCCGTAAAGCGTCCGACTCGGCTGGTTCCCGATGTCGGCCAGAACAAGTGAAAATTCGGCCTCTTCCCCTGGAGGTCCGTTCAAGATTAACGAATATTTTCTAAGTGCCAACGGCTCTTGCGCCGAAAAGCGTCCGCCTCGGCTGGTTCCCGCGGTCGGACACAAAATGTGTCAATTCGGCCTCTCTGAGGTACCAGGGGTAGGCTTTATGTACTTGGTCCCCCCAGTTAGTGTACTCATCACTTTACCCCCCTTTCGCAAAATATAGTCGGCACGTATGTGCAGAACTGTTTATTTTCATTTTAAAAATTGTCTAAGTGCCAGCGGAAGCTGTCACACGAACTGTCCGAGCTACCACGGTGCCCATCCCGGGCAGTGACGGCAAAAGGCCGATGTGTGTTTGATGGAAGTCTGAATAATTTCTAAGTGCCAACGGCTCAACCGCCGTAAAGTGTCCGCCTCGGCCGGTTCTCCCGGTCGGCACCGAACGAGCGAAAATTCGGCCTCTTTCCCTGGAGGTCCGGAACATTTTGGCGAATATTTTCTAAGTGCCAACGGGTGCTCCGCCGTAAAGTGTCCGCCTCGGCTGGTTCCCCCGGTCGGCCAGAACAAGTGAAAATTCGGCCTCTTCCCCTGGAGGTCCGGAACATTTTGGCGAATATTTCCTAAGTGCCAACGGCTCAACCGCCGTAAAGTGTCCGCCTCGGCCGGTTCTCCCGGTCGGCCCGAACGAGCGAAAATTCGGCCTCTTTCCCTGGAGGTCCGGAACATTTTGGCGAATATTTTCTAAGTGCCAACGGGTGCTCCGCCGTAAAGTGTCCGCCTCGGCCGGTTCCCCCGGTCGGCCAGAACAAGTGAAAATTCGGCCTCTTCCCCTGGAGGTCCGGAACATTTTGGCGAATATTTCCTAAGTGCCAACGGCTGCTCCGCCGTAAAGTGTCCGCCTCGGCCGGTTCACCCGGTCGGCCAGAACAAGTGAAAAATCGGCCTCTTCCCCTGGAAGTCCGGCCGAGTTAAGGTAAATATTTCCTAAGTGCCAACGGCTGCTCAGCCTTAAAGTGTCCGACTCGGCTGGTTCCCGATGTCGGCCAGAACAAGTGAAAATCCGGCCTCTTCCCCTGGAAGTCCGGCCGAGTTAAGGCAAATATTTCCTAAGTGCCAACGGCTGCTCCGCCGTAAAGTGTCCGACTCGGCTGGTTCCCGATGTCGGCCAGAACAAGTGAAAATCCGGCCTCTTCCCCTGGAAGTCCGGCCAAGTTCGGCGAATATTTCCTAAGTGCTAACGGCTGCTCCGCCGTAAAGAGACCGACTCGGCTGGTTCCCGATGTCGGCCAGAACAAGTGAAAATTCGGCCTCTTCCCCTGGAGGTCAGTTGAAGTTTAACGAATATTTCCTAAGTGCCAACGGCTGCTCCGCCGTAAAGTGTCCGACTCGGCTGGTTCCCGATGTCGGCCAGAACGAGTGAATATTCGGCCTCTTCCCCTGGAGGTCCGGAACATTTTGGCGAATATTTCCTAAGTGCCAACGGCTGTTCCGCCGTAAAGAGTCCGACTCGGCTGGTTCCCGATGTCGGCCAGAACAAGTGAAAAATCGGCCTCTTCCCCTGGAAGTCCGGCCGAGTTAAGGCAAATATTTCCTAAGTGCCAACGGCTGTTCCGCCGTAAAGGGTCCGACTCGGCTGGTTCCCGATGTCGGCCAGAACAAGTGAAAAATCGGCCTCTTCCCCTGGAAGTCCGGCCGAGTTAAGGCAAATATTTCCTAAGTGCCAACGGCTGCTCCGCCGTAAAGCGTCCGACTCGGCTGGTTCCCGATGTCGGCCAGAATAAGTGGAAATTCGGCCTCTTCCCCTGGAGGTCCGTTCAAGATTAACGAATATTTTCTAAGTGCCAACGGCTGCTCCGCCGAAAAGCGTCCGACTCGGCTGGTTCCCGATGTCGGCCAGAACAAGTGAAAATTCGGCCTCTTCCCCTGGAGGTCAGTTGAAGTTTAACGAATATTTTCTAAGTGCCAACGGCTGTTCCGCCGTAAAGAGTCCGACTCGGCTGGTTCCCGATGTCGGCCAGAACAAGTGAAAATTCGGCCTCTTCCCCTGGAGGTCAGTTGAAGTTTAACGAATATTTTCTAAGTGCCAACGGCTGTTCCGCCGTAAAGAGTCCGACTCGGCTGGTTCCCGATGTCGGCCAGAACAAGTGAAAATTCGGCCTCTTCCCCTGGAAGTCCGGCCGAGTTAAGGCAAATATTTCCTAAGTGCCAACGGCTGTTCCGCCGTAAAGAGTCCGACTCGGCTGGTTCCCGATGTCGGCCAGAACAAGTGAAAAATCGGCCTCTTCCCCTGGAAGTCCGGCCGAGTTAAGGCAAATATTTCCCAAGTGCCAACGGCTGTTCCGCCGTAAAGGGTCCGACTCGGCTGGTTCCCGATGTCGGCCAGAACAAGTGAAAAATCGGCCTCTTCCCCTGGAAGTCCGGCCAAGTTCGGCGAATATTTCCTAAGTGCCAACGGCTGTTCCGCCGTAAAGAGTCCGACTCGGCTGGTTCCCGATGTCGGCCAGAACAAGTGAAAATTCGGCCTCTTCCCCTGGAAGTCCGGCCGAGTTAAGGCAAATATTTCCTAAGTGCCAACGGCTGTTCCGCCGTAAAGAGTCCGACTCGGCTGGTTCCCGATGTCGGCCAGAACAAGTGAAAAATCGGCCTCTTCCCCTGGAAGTCCGGCCAAGTTCGGCGAATATTTCCTAAGTGCCAACGGCTGTTCCGCCGTAAAGAGTCCGACTCGGCTGGTTCCCGATGTCGGCCAGAACAAGTGAAAATTCGGCCTCTTCCCCTGGAAGTCCGGCCGAGTTAAGGCAAATATTTCCTAAGTGCCAACGGCTGTTCCGCCGTAAAGAGTCCGACTCGGCTGGTTCCCGATGTCGGCCAGAACAAGTGAAAATCCGGCCTCTTCCCCTGGAAGTCCGGCCGAGTTAAGGCGAATATTTCCTAAGTGCCAACGGCTGCTCAGCCTTAAAGTGTCCGACTCGGCTGGTTCCCGATGTCGGCCAGAACAAGTGAAAATCCGGCCTCTTCCCCTGGAAGTCCGGCCGAGTTAAGGCGAATATTTCCTAAGTGCCAACGGCTGCTCAGCCTTAAAGTGTCCGACTCGGCCGGTTCCCGATGTCGGCCAGAACAAGTGAAAATCCGGCCTCTTCCCCTGGAAGTCCGGCCGAGTTAAGGCAAATATTTCCTAAGTGCCAACGGCTGTTCCGCCGTAAAGGGTCCGACTCGGCTGGTTCCCGATGTCGGCCAGAACAAGTGAAAAATCGGCCTCTTCCCCTGGAAGTCCGGCCGAGTTCGGCGAATATTTCCTAAGTGCCAACGGCTGTTCCGCCGTAAAGAGTCCGACTCGGCTGGTTCCCGATGTCGGCCAGAACAAGTGAAAATTCGGCCTCTTCCCCTGGAAGTCCGGCCGAGTTAAGGCAAATATTTCCTAAGTGCCAACGGCTGTTCCGCCGTAAAGAGTCCGACTCGGCTGGTTCCCGATGTCGGCCAGAACAAGTGAAAAATCGGCCTCTTCCCCTGGAAGTCCGGCCGAGTTAAGGCAAATATTTCCCAAGTGCCAACGGCTGTTCCGCCGTAAAGGGTCCGACTCGGCTGGTTCCCGATGTCGGCCAGAACAAGTGAAAAATCGGCCTCTTCCCCTGGAAGTCCGGCCAAGTTCGGCGAATATTTCCTAAGTGCCAACGGCTGTTCCGCCGTAAAGAGTCCGACTCGGCTGGTTCCCGATGTCGGCCAGAACAAGTGAAAATTCGGCCTCTTCCCCTGGAAGTCCGGCCGAGTTAAGGCAAATATTTCCTAAGTGCCAACGGCTGTTCCGCCGTAAAGAGTCCGACTCGGCTGGTTCCCGATGTCGGCCAGAACAAGTGAAAAATCGGCCTCTTCCCCTGGAAGTCCGGCCAAGTTCGGCGAATATTTCCTAAGTGCCAACGGCTGTTCCGCCGTAAAGAGTCCGACTCGGCTGGTTCCCGATGTCGGCCAGAACAAGTGAAAATTCGGCCTCTTCCCCTGGAAGTCCGGCCGAGTTAAGGCAAATATTTCCTAAGTGCCAACGGCTGTTCCGCCGTAAAGAGTCCGACTCGGCTGGTTCCCGATGTCGGCCAGAACAAGTGAAAATCCGGCCTCTTCCCCTGGAAGTCCGGCCGAGTTAAGGCGAATATTTCCTAAGTGCCAACGGCTGCTCAGCCTTAAAGTGTCCGACTCGGCTGGTTCCCGATGTCGGCCAGAACAAGTGAAAATCCGGCCTCTTCCCCTGGAAGTCCGGCCGAGTTAAGGCGAATATTTCCTAAGTGCCAACGGCTGCTCAGCCTTAAAGTGTCCGACTCGGCCGGTTCCCGATGTCGGCCAGAACAAGTGAAAATCCGGCCTCTTCCCCTGGAAGTCCGGCCGAGTTAAGGCAAATATTTCCTAAGTGCCAACGGCTGTTCCGCCGTAAAGGGTCCGACTCGGCTGGTTCCCGATGTCGGCCAGAACAAGTGAAAAATCGGCCTCTTCCCCTGGAAGTCCGGCCGAGTTCGGCGAATATTTCCTAAGTGCCAACGGCTGTTCCGCCGTAAAGAGTCCGACTCGGCTGGTTCCCGATGTCGGCCAGAACAAGTGAAAATCCGGCCTCTTCCCCTGGAAGTCCGGCCGAGTTAAGGCGAATATTTCCTAAGTGCCAACGGCTGCTCCGCCGTAAAGCGTCCGACTCGGCTGGTTCCCGATGTCGGCCAGAATAAGTGGAAATTCGGCCTCTTCCCCTGGAGGTCAGTTGAAGTTTAACGAATATTTTCTAAGTGCCAACGGCTGCTCCGCCTTAAAGCGTCCGACTCGGCTGGTTCCCGATGTCGGCCAGAACAAGTGAAAATTCGGCCTCTTCCCCTGGAGGTCCGTTCAAGTTTGGGGAATATTTTCTAAGTGCCAACGGCTGCTCCGCCTTAAAGCGTCCGACTCGGCTGGTTCCCGATGTCGGCCAGAACAGGTGAAAATTCGGCCTCTTCCCCTGGAGGTCCGTTCAAGTTTGGCGAATATTTTCTAAGTGCCAACGGCTGCTCCGCCTTAAAGTGTCCGACTCGGCTGGTTCCCGATGTCGGGCAGAACAAGTGACAATTCGGCCTCTTCCCCTGGAAGTCCGGCCGAGTTTGGCGAATATTTTCTAAGTGCCAACGGCTGCTCCGCCGTAAAGAGTCCGACTCGGCTGGTTCCCGATGTCGGCCAGAAAAAGTGACAATTCGGCCTCTTCCCCTGGAGGTCCTTTGAAGTTTAGCGAATATTTTCTAAGTGCCAACGGCTCTTGCGCCGAAAAGCGTCCGCCTCGGCTGGTTCCCGCGGTCGGCCGTAATAGGCGAAAATTCGGCCTCTTCCCCTGGAGCGACCTCCAAATTTGGGCGAAATTTTTTCTAAGTGCCTAAAGGTACCAGGGGTTTGGGTACCAGGGGTGCATTACCAACTGGTCTTTTGTCAACCCATGTACTTTTTCTAGAGTACATGGGTTGGTCCCCCCACTTAGTGTACTCATCACTTTACCCCCCTTTCGCAAAATATAGTCAGAACGAGCATGGGGGACGCAATTGTTTTCCATGCAAATCAATTGGGCCTGGTCCGAGCGCTGGTAACGGCCGCCAGCAAGCGTCCCCTGCTCGGATAGCAGAACTGAAGAAGGCACGGCACTTCCAGAGAGAGAGAGAAAATTTTCTAAGTGCCACATTTCTCAAAAATTTTCAAAGTGCCACATCTCTCAAAAAATTTCTAAGTGCCACATCTCTCAAAAAATTTCTAAGTGCCACATCTCTCAAAAACTTTCAAAGTGCCACATCTCTCAAAAACTTTCAAAGTGCCACATCTCTGAAAAACTTTCTAAGTGCCACGTCTCTGAAAAATTTTCTAAGTGCCACAGCACGGCTGTGAAATATTCAAAGTCCTACAGGCATTGGCAGAATGCGCGGACGGCCGTCTGCTCCCGGCGGCCGCCGCGAAGCTACTACCCCCTCCCGGGGACGGCTGTCTGCTCCCGGCAGCCGTCCTTACCTCCCCTCCCCCGTTTGCACCGCCTGAAGTTAGACCCGCCTTGGTAGGGCCCCCACCGGCCCCGGCTCGCCGGCGTTGGGTGGACGGTTCCTGCCCACTTGCGGGTCCCGGTCGCTTGGCAACCGACCGGGGAGGACCAGCCGCCTCCTTAAACACAGGCTGGAAGGGAAATCCGGTCAAGCTACGGAGGACCGGCCGCCTCCTTAAACACAGGCCGGAAGGGAAATCCGATCAAGCTACGGAGGACCGGTCGCCTCCCTAAACACAGGCCGGGCAAAAATCTGCGAATGGGCCCGTCAAGGGTAGTGGGTCATCCAAGGTGGGAGGTACCGGCCGCCTCCTTAAACACAGGCCGGGCAAAAATCTGCGAATGGCCCGTCAAGGGTTGTTGGTCATCCAAGGAGGGAGGTACCGGCCGCCTCCTTAAACACAGGCCGGGCAAAAATCTGCGAATGGCCCGTCAAGGGTTGTTGGTCATCCAAGGAGGGAGGTACCGGCCGCCTCCTTAAACACAGGCCGGGCAAAAATCTGCGAATGGCCCGTCAAGGGTTGTTGGTCATCCAAGGAGGGAGGTACCGGCCGCCTCCTTAAACACAGGCCGGGCAAAAATCTGCGAACGGCCCGTCAAGGGTTCTGTCTCATCCAAGAAAGGGGTACCGGCCGCCTCAGAGGCCGGAGCGAAGGGGGCGAAAGGCTGTCGATGGGGAAGGATCGGGGCCACGGCTAATCTAGCGATGCCCGCGTCGGGCGGTCACTCCGACGAATGAGCGGGGCCGAATCCGGCGCGAGGCGGCCTTCAGGCACGTGGTTCGAGACGACCTCACCCGGCTCTAGCCCGGAGGATCGGAGGCAACGGCCGTCTCCTTAAGCTAAGGCCGGACGAAAATCTGCGGATGCGGTCCATCCAAGGCAGACGGAGGTACCGGCCGCCTCGGTAAATAAAGCCCGGGCAAAAATCTGCGAACGGCCCGTCAAGGGTTCTGTCTCATCCAAGAAAGGGGTACCGGCCGCCTCAGAGGCCGGAGCGAAGGGGGCGAAAGGCTGTCGATGGGGAAGGATCGGGGCCACGGCTAATCTAGCGATGCCCGCGTCGGGCGGTCACTCCGACGAATGAGCGGGGCCGAATCCGGCGTAGGCGGCCTTCAGGCACGTGGTTCGAGACGACCTCACCCGGCTCTAGCCCGGAGGATCGGAGGCAACGGCCGTCTCCTTAAGCTAAGGCCGGACGAAAATCTGCGGATGCGGTCCATCCAAGGCAGACGGAGGTACCGGCCGCCTCGGTAAATAAAGCCCGGGCAAAAATCTGCGAACGGCCCGTCAAGGGTTCTCTCTCATCCAAGAAAGGGGTACCGGCCGCCTCAGAGGCCGGAGCGAAGGGGGCGAAAGGCTGTCGATGGGGAAGGATCGGGGCCACGGCTAATCTAGCGATGCCCGCGTCGGGCGGTCACTCCGACGAATGAGCGGGGCCGAATCCGGCGTAGGCGGCCTTCAGGCACGTGGTTCGAGACGACCTCACCCGGCTCTAGCCCGGAGGATCGGAGGCAACGGCCGTCTCCTTAAGCTAAGGCCGGACGAAAATCTGCGGATGCGGTCCATCCAAGGCAGACGGAGGTACCGGCCGCCTCGGTAAATAAAGCCCGGGCAAAAATCTGCGAACGGCCCGTCAAGGGTTCTGTCTCATCCAAGAAAGGGGTACCGGCCGCCTCAGAGGCCGGAGCGAAGGGGGCGAAAGGCTGTCGATGGGGAAGGATCGGGGCCACGGCTAATCTAGCGATGCCCGCGTCGGGCGGTCACTCCGACGAATGAGCGGGGCCGAATCCGGCGTAGGCGGCCTTCAGGCACGTGGTTCGAGACGACCTCACCCGGCTCTAGCCCGGAGGATCGGAGGCAACGGCCGTCTCCTTAAGCTAAGGCCGGACGAAAATCTGCGGATGCGGTCCATCCAAGGCAGACGGAGGTACCGGCCGCCTCGGTAAACAAAGCCCGGGCAAAAATCTGCGAATGGTCCGTCAAGGATTCTGGCTCATCCAAGGTGGGGGTACCGGCCGCCTCTATTAACAGGCCGGAGTACAGGGGGCGAAAGGCTGTCGATGGGGAAGGATCGGGGCCACGGCTAATCTAGCGATGCCCGCGTCGGGCGGTCACTCCGACGAATGAGCGGGGCCGAATCCGGCGCGAGGCGGCCTTCAGGCACGTGGTTCGAGACGACCTCACCCGGCTCTAGCCCGGAGCGAATATCATCTCCAAGGTGTGGAGGCAACGGCCGTCTCCTTAAGCTAAGGCCGGACGAAAATCTGCGGATGCGGTCCATCCAAGGCAGACGGAGGTACCGGCCGCCTCGGTAAACAGAGGCCGGGCGAAAATCTGCGAATGGTCCGTTAAGGATTCTCTCTCATCCAAGGAAGGGGTACCGGCCGCCTCTATTAACAGGCCGGAGCACAGGGGGCGAAAGGCTGTCGATGGGGAAGGATCGGGGCCACGGCTAATCTAGCGATGCCCGCGTCGGGCGGTCACTCCGACGAATGAGCGGGGCCGAATCCGGCGCGAGGCGGCCTTCAGGCACGTGGTTCGAGACGACCTCACCCGGCTCTAGCCCGGAGCGAAAAAACAACACTCTTATAACCTGACCGACATGCGCCCATGACCCGCCTTGGTAGGGCCCCCACCGGCCCCGGCTACCGCCGGCGTTGGGTGGACGGTTCCTCCCCACTTGCGGGTCGCACTCCAGCGCTACGGCCGCCGCGCGAGCGCGCGCCCCGCGCCGCCCGCGCAGGCCTAGCGCGAACCGTACGGCAGCGAAACCGAGACGCCCCGGCTCAACCTCACCCAGAGGCCATCCACGGAGGCCGAGCGCGCGATCCGACTTGCGGCACGCCACGTGGGCGTCCGCCGGCCGCGCCGGTCGACCGCGAAACCGATTTCTCAAAGACCAAGCCCGAGTCCCAACCTCCGCACATATCCGCACACGCCTTCCCGACCACCGCGAAGCGGGAGGCGTCTATCGTGGCCGCCGGGGCGTATGACCCCTCCGCGTGAGGCGTGCGGGCTCGGGGGGGCCGCAACGACCGAGTCTGACTCGGACGGGGCGCAGCTTCCCTCCCGGTCGCAGCATCAGCGCCGAACGCGCGACGTCACCAGCCCCCCGGAACGGTTCGTCGGGAGCGCGGCAATGGCCCACATCTCACCTCGCCAGCCGGCCGCAGCGGGCCGCGCCGAACCGAGTCTGACTCGGGGTGCGCACAGTCCCGTCTGGGTCACGGAGGCGACGAGCTGTGACCGCCACCGTCGCCCCTTCGTCCTTCCGGATCCCCCCAGCGCCGGCAAAACTCCGCATCCTGGCCGCATCGCGTGACCGGGCGGGCCGCAACGACCGAGTCTGACTCGGACGGGGCGCAGCTTCCCGCCTCGGGCCATCGCAAAGCGTGCCTCGCGCGGGCAAAGTCGCCGGCGCAGCGCCGCGCCCCTCGACAAGAGCGAGCCTCAGCCGGGCCGCGACGACCGAGTCTGACTCGGACGGAGCGCAGCTTCCCGCCTGGGTCACCGCTAGTCGCCGGGCCGACGGCGCCCATCCCCGGACCCCGCCGTTCCCTCGCGGTTTATCCTAAGCCGCCTGCCTTAGCCCAACCGACGTGCCAACCCCCCCGTTGCCGAGTTCGCTCTTCCCGAGCCGCGTCCCC
>NW_026061413.1:0-5000 GCF_024217435.2 Syngnathus scovelli
CGACTCTCCTAAGGTAGGCTCACTTGACTATTTATTTATGTATTTATTTATTTTTGACGGTTCGCGGAGGCGATGACGCTCCGCGCGGGTAAACGGCGGGAGTAACTGTGACTCTCTTAAGGTAGGCTCACTTGACATTTATTTATTCATGTATTTATTTATTTTTGACGGTTCGCGGAGGCGATGACGCTCCGCGCGGGTAAACGGCGGGAGTAACTGTGACTCTCTTAAGGTAGGCTCACTTGACATTTATTTTGGCGGTTCGCGGAGGCGACCGGCACCGCCGGGAGGCCGTGCGCGCGCGCGCAGAGCGGCCGAATAACGCTCCGCCGGCCCCGGGTGATTACCGAGAGGCTCCCCGGCCTCGCGGAGCTCCGACGCTCCTCCGCGGGACCTCCGGCGGCCGGCGCGCTCGCGCACCACCCCCCGGCACCGCCGGGAGGCCGTGCGCGCGCGCGCAGAGCGGCCGAATAACGCTCCGCCGGCCCCGGGTGATTACCGAGAGGCTCCCCGGCCTCGCGGAGCTCCGACGCTCCTCCGCGGGACCTCCGGCGGCCGGCGCGCTCGCGCACCACCCCCCGGCACCGCCGGGAGGCCGTGCGCGCGCGCGCAGAGCGGCCGAATAACGCTCCGCCGGCCCCGGGTGATTACCGAGAGGCTCCCCGGCCTCGCGGAGCTCCGACGCTCCTCCGCGGGACCTCCGGCGGCCGGCGCGCTCGCGCACCACCCCCCGGCACCGCCGGGAGGCCGTGCGCGCGCGCGCAGAGCGGCCGAATAACGCTCCGCCGGCCCCGGGTGATTACCGAGAGGCTCCCCGGCCTCGCGGAGCTCCGACGCTCCTCCGCGGGACCTCCGGCGGCCGGCGCGCTCGCGCACCACCCCCCGGCACCGCCGGGAGGCCGTGCGCGCGCGCGCAGAGCGGCCGAATAACGCTCCGCCGGCCCCGGGTGATTACCGAGAGGCTCCCCGGCCTCGCGGAGCTCCGACGCTCCTCCGCGGGACCTCCGGCGGCCGAAAATAGCTCCAAGCCCAGCGGATCGGCTGCTTGGAAGCACCGCGCCGTCCGGCTCCACCTGGTACCTCGCACGGCTCTCATCTCCCCCCCGCACGGACTTCCGAGCGCTCGGGGAGACGCTCGGAAGCTGCCCGTGCCGTCGCGGCGGGGAATTGCCTCCCTCTGGCGGACGCGGCGAGTAAAAACACCACCTCTCGCACTTTGCGCACACTTACTTGCGTGGGTCCGCTTCCGATGACACTTTGAGCGGCCGAACGGCGGGAGTAACTACGACTCTCTTAAGGTAGGCTCACTTGACATTTATTCATGTATTTATTTATTTTTGACGGTTCGCGGAGGCGATGACGCTCCGCGCGGGTAAACGGCGGGAGTAGCTGTGACTCTCTTAAGGTAGCCTGACTCGACGTCTTTTTCAACGGTGGCTGGAGGACCCAGGCGGTTCTCGGGGGTGCGTCGCTCCTCACTTTTGACGCCCGAGGAGGCTCCCGGCACCTCGGCTACGCGTTTTCGGCGGCCCGCTGAGCTTCCAGAAGACCTCCAGCCGGTTCTCCCGGTGCTTTCCTCCTCACGTTTTAAGCCGGCCGAGGCTTCCGGCACCCCGGCTGAGCTTTTTTCCCACGGCCCGCTGAGCTTCCAGGGGACCTCCGGCCGGTTCTCCGCGCGCTTTCCTCCTCACTTTTAAGCCGGCCGAGGCTTCCGGCACCCCGGCCAAGCGTTTCCCACGTCCCGCTGAGCTTCCAGGGGACCTCCGGCCGGTTCTCCGCGCGCCCCCCTCCTAACTCGGCTCCCGGCACCCCGGCTAAGCGATTTGAACGGCCCGCTGATCTCCCGGAGGTCGCAACGGGGAATTGCCTCCCTCTCGCGGACACGGCGCGTAAATGCACCGCCTCTCGCACTTGGCGCACACTCACTCGCATCGCTACGCCTCCCGTGGCACTTTAAGCGACCGGGACCACCGCGAGCGCGGGCGATGACTAAGAGGCTCCCCGGCCGGCCTCGCGGAGCTCCGACGCTCCCCCGCGGGACTTCCGGCGGCCGGCCGGAGCCTCGGCACGGCTGCCGCACTCCCTAATAACACCCCGCGGACCCCCGCGAGCCGAACGCTCGCTGCCGCGGGCGACCCGTGCCAAGGCGGACGCGTGACGGCGCGGGAGCCCTCGGCACTATCTCACGGTCACGTATGTAGTCAAATCGTGTAAAATCACCGTTAGTTTATTCATAATATAGGTAATAATTAAATAAATATTAACATCGCGTATATTATTAATAAACACATGTATGTATTTATTTAATAATTAAATAAATATTAACATCGCGTATAATCATGCGCAATACTTCGTGGCCGACCGGGGAACCGGCGAAGGCGGACGCATCGCGGCGCGAGAGCCGTTGGCACTTTGGAAAAATAAATAAATAAATAAATAAATAAATAAATAATAATTCGCCGACCGGGCTCCGGGGGGAGAGGCCGATTTTTGGCCGTTCGTGGCCGACCGGGGAACCGGCGAAGGCGGACGCATCGCGGCGCGAGAGCCGTTGGCACTTTGGAAAAATAAATAAATAAATAAATAAATAAATAAATAAATAAATAAATAAATAATTCGCCGACCGGGCTCCGGGGCAAGAGGCCGAATTTTCGCTCGTTCGGGCCGACCGGGGAACCGGCGAAGGCGGACGCAGCGCGGCGCGAGAGCCGTTGGCACTTTGAAAAAAAAAAAAAAAAAAAAAATTCGCCCACCGGGCTCCGGGGGAAGAGGCCGGCTTTTCGCCGTTCGCGGCCGACCGGGGAACCGGCGAAAGCGGACGCGCTCTCTAACGAGCCCCGCCGGCCGGAGGAAGTGCGCCCTCTGGCGGACACGCCGTTGTAAATGAATGGGGTTTGGCACTTAGTGCATTTTTCGCCCAAGTCGAAGCGCGCTCCGGGCGAGGAGGCCGGATTCTCGCCACCCGTGGCCGGCCGGGGAACCGGCCAAGGCGGACGCGCTCTCTAACGAGCCCCGCCGGCCGGAGGAAGTGCGCCCTCTGGCGGACACGCCGTTGTAAATGAATGGGGTTTGGCACTTGGTGCATTTTTCGCCCAAGTCGAAGCGCGCTCCGGGCGAGGAGGCCGGATTCTCGCCACCCGTGGCCGGCCGGGGAACCGGCGAAGGCGGATAGGCTTTCACGGAGGATCCGCCGGCTGGTCCGCGGGCCGATTAGGGTCCCGCGAGTGAGCGGTGGCGGTCCGGAATCCAGGCCGGCCAGGAGGCACCGCCAGGCGGATAGGCTTTCACGGAGGAGCCGCCGGCTGGTCCGCGGGCCGTTTAGGGTCCCGCGAGTGAGCGGTGGCGGTCCGGAATCCAGGCCGGCCAGGAGGCACCGCCAGGCGGATAGGCTTTCACGGAGGACCCGCCGGCTGGTCCGCGGGCCGTTTAGGGTCCCGCGAGTGAGCGGTCGCGGTCCGGAATCCAGGCCGGCCAGGAGGCACCGCCAGGCGGATAGGCTTTCACGGAGGACCCGCCGGCTGGTCCGCGGGCCGTTTAGGCTCCCGTAAGTTAGCGGTCGCGGTCCGGAATACAGGCCGTCCAGGAGGCACTGCCAGGCGGATACACTCTCTAACGAGCCCCGCCGGCTGGTCCGCCGGGGGAAGTGCGCCCTCTGGCGGACACGCCGTTGTAAATGAATGGGGTTTGGCACTTAGTGCATTTTTCGACCAGCGGCAACGCAGGCTGACGGGCGGCCGCTTCCACGGGCCGGTACTACTCTACGGAGGCGCTAGCCGCCTCCGGTGGGGGCCGTGTGATCTCGCTGGATGCCCGAGGACCTTCCGCGAGGCCCGGCCGCAGCTTTTACGCGCGCCCGGTCCTATTACCTGGTGGAAGCTGGAGGCCGGGGCTCCGCAGCTCGCCGCCCGGGGACCTTCCGCGAGGCCCGGCCGCAGCTTTTACGCACCACCGCTGCTATTCTCTGGCTCCGGCTTCGTCCCGGAGGGTGCTTGGGGAACGGCGGCGCACACCGCGAACGGCCGGTGGCGGTCGGCTGGTGGCGGTCGGCTGGTGGCTGTCGGCTGGTGGCGGTCGGGGGTGGCGCTTGGGGATGGCGCTTGGGGATGGTGGCTGTCGGCTGGTGGCGGTCGGCTGGTGGCGGTCGGCTGGTGGCGGTCGGCTGGTGGCGGTCGGGGGTGGCGCTTGGGGATGGCGCTTGGGGATGGTGGCTGTCGGCTGGTGGCGGTCGGCTGGTGGCGGTCGGGGGGTGGCGGTCGGGGATGGCGCTTGGGGATGGTGGCTGTCGCCTTGTGGCGGTCGGCTGGTGGCGGTCGCCTTGTGGCGGTCGCCTTGTGGCGGTCGGGGATGGCGCTTGGGGATGGTGGCTGTCGCCTTGTGGCGGTCGGCTGGTGGCGGTCGCCTTGTGGCGGTCGCCTTGTGGCGGTCGGGGATGGCGCTTGGGGATGGTGGCTGTCGCCTTGTGGCGGTCGGCTGGTGGCGGTCGGCTGGTGGCGGTCGGGGGGTGGCGGTCGGGGATGGCGCTTGGGGATGGTGGCTGTCGCCTTGTGGCGGTCGGGGGGTGGCGGTCGGGGATGGCGCTTGGGGATGGTGGCTGTCGCCTTGTGGCGGTCGGCTGGTGGCGGTCGGCTGGTGGCGGTCGGCTGGTGGCGGTCGGGGGGTGGCGGTCGGGGGTGGCGCTTGGGGATGGTGGCTGTCGCCTTGTGGCGGTCGGCTGGTGGCGGTCGCCTTGTGGCGGTCGGGGGGCGGCGGTCGGGGGTGGCGCTTGGGGATGGTGGCTGTCGGCTGGTGGCGGTCGGCTGGTGGCGGTCGGCTGGTGGCGGTCGGCTGGTGGCGGTCGGGGGTGGCGCTTGGGGATGGCGCTTGGGGATGGTGGCTGTCGCCTTGTGGCGGTCGGCTGGTGGCGGTCGCCTTGTGGCGGTCGGGGATGGCGCTTGGGGATGGTGGCTGTCGCCTTGTGGCGGTCGCCTTGTGGCGGTCGCCTTGTGGCGGTCGGGGATGGC
>NW_026061413.1:17500-32404 GCF_024217435.2 Syngnathus scovelli
CGGCCTCTGAGGCGGCCGGTACCCCTTTCTTGGATGAGACAGAACCCTTGACGGGCCGTTCGCAGATTTTTGCCCGGGCATTGTTTACCGAGGCGGCCGGTACCTCCGTCTGCCTTGGATGGACCGCATCCGCAGATTTTCGTCCGGCCTTAGCTTAAGGAGACGGCCGTTGCCTCCGATCCTCCGGGCTAGAGCCGGGTGAGGTCGTCTCGAACCACGTGCCTGAAGGCCGCCTCGTGCCGGATTCGGCCCCGCTCATTCGTCGGAGTGACCGCCCGACGCGGGCATCGCTAGATTAGCCGTGGCCCCGATCCTTCCCCATCGACAGCCTTTCGCCCCCTTCGCTCCGGCCTCTGAGGCGGCCGGTACCCCTTTCTTGGATGAGACAGAACCCTTGACGGGCCGTTCGCAGATTTTTGCCCGGCCTGTGTTTAAGGAGGCGGCCGGTACCTCCCTCCTTGGATGACCAACAACCCTTGACGGGCCATTCGCAGATTTTTGCCCGGCCTGTGTTTAAGGAGGCGGCCGGTACCTCCCTCCTTGGATGACCAACAACCCTTGACGGGCCATTCGCAGATTTTTGCCCGGCCTGTGTTTAAGGAGGCGGCCGGTACCTCCCTCCTTGGATGACCTTCTACCCTTGACGGGCCATTCGCAGATTTTTGCCCGGCCTGTGTTTAAGGAGGCGGCCGGTACCTCCCACCTTGGATGACCCACTACCCTTGACGGGCCCATTCGCAGATTTTTGCCCGGCCTGTGTTTAAGGAGGCGGCCGGTACCTCCCACCTTGGATGACCCACTACCCTTGACGGGCCCATTCGCAGATTTTTGCCCGGCCTGTGTTTAGGGAGGCGACCGGTCCTCCGTAGCTTGATCGGATTTCCCTTCCGGCCTGTGTTTAAGGAGGCGGCCGGTCCTCCGTAGCTTGACCGGATTTCCCTTCCAGCCTGTGTTTAAGGAGGCGGCTGGTCCTCCCCGGTCGGTTGCCAAGCGACCGGGACCCGCAAGTGGGCAGGAACCGTCCACCCAACGCCGGCGAGCCGGGGCCGGTGGGGGCCCTACCAAGGCGGGTCTAACTTCAGGCGGTGCAAACGGGGGAGGGGGGTAAGGACGGCTGCCGGGAGCAGACAGCCGTCCCCGGGAGGGGGTAGTAGCTTCGCGGCGGCCGCCGGGAGCAGACGGCCGTCCGCGCATTCTGCCAATGCCTGTAGGACTTTGAATATTTCACAGCCGTGCCGTGGCACTTAGAAAATTTTTCAGAGACGTGGCACTTAGAAAGTTTTTCAGAGATGTGGCACTTTGAAAGTTTTTGAGAGATGTGGCACTTAGAAATTTTTTGAGAGATGTGGCACTTAGAAATTTTTTGAGAGATGTGGCACTTAGAAATTTTTTGAGAGATGTGGCACTTTGAAAATTTTTGAGAAATGTGGCACTTAGAAAATTTTCTCTCTCTCTCTGGAAGTGCCGTGCCTTCTTCAGTTCTGCTATCCGAGCAGGGGACGCTTGCTGGCGGCCGTTACCAGCGCTCGGACCAGGCCCAATTGATTTGCATGGAAAACAATTGCGTCCCCCATGCTCGTTCTGACTATATTTTGCGAAAGGGGGGTAAAGTGATGAGTACACTAAGTGGGGGGACCAACCCATGTACTCTAGAAAAAGTACATGGGTTGACAAAAGACCAGTTGGTAATGCACCCCTGGTACCCAAACCCCTGGTACCTTTAGGCACTTAGAAAAAATTTCGCCCAAATTTGGAGGTCGCTCCAGGGGAAGAGGCCGAATTTTCGCCTATTACGGCCGACCGCGGGAACCAGCCGAGGCGGACGCTTTTCGGCGCAAGAGCCGTTGGCACTTAGAAAATATTCGCTAAACTTCAAAGGACCTCCAGGGGAAGAGGCCGAATTGTCACTTTTTCTGGCCGACATCGGGAACCAGCCGAGTCGGACTCTTTACGGCGGAGCAGCCGTTGGCACTTAGAAAATATTCGCCAAACTCGGCCGGACTTCCAGGGGAAGAGGCCGAATTGTCACTTGTTCTGCCCGACATCGGGAACCAGCCGAGTCGGACACTTTAAGGCGGAGCAGCCGTTGGCACTTAGAAAATATTCGCCAAACTTGAACGGACCTCCAGGGGAAGAGGCCGAATTTTCACCTGTTCTGGCCGACATCGGGAACCAGCCGAGTCGGACGCTTTACGGCGGAGCAGCCGTTGGCACTTAGAAAATATTCGTTAAACTTGAAAGGACCTCCAGGGGAAGAGGCCGAATTGTCACTTGTTCTGGCCGACATCGGGAACCAGCCGAGTCGGACGCTTTAAGGCGGAGCAGCCGTTGGCACTCAGAAAATATTCGTTAAACTTGAAAAGACCTCCAGGGGAAGAGGCCGAATTGTCACTTCTTCTGGCCGACATCGGGAACCAGCCGAGTCGGGCCCTTTAAGGCTGAGCAGCCGTTGGCACTTAGGAAATATTTGCCTTAACTCGGCCGGACTTCCAGGGGAAGAGGCCGGATTTTCACTTGTTCTGGCCGACATCGGGAACCAGCCGAGTCGGACGCTTTAAGGCGGAGCAGCCGTTGGCACTTAGAAAATATTCCCCAAACTTGAACGGACCTCCAGGGGAAGAGGCCGAATTTTCACTTGTTCTGGCCGACATCGGGAACCAGCCGAGTCGGACGCTTTACGGCGGAGCAGCCGTTGGCACTTAGAAAATATTCGTTAAACTTCAACTGACCTCCAGGGGAAGAGGCCGAATTTTCACTTGTTCTGGCCGACATCGGGAACCAGCCGAGTCGGACGCTTTACGGCGGAGCAGCCGTTGGCACTTAGAAAATATTCGTTAAACTTCAACTGACCTCCAGGGGAAGAGGCCGAATTTTCACTTGTTCTGGCCGACATCGGGAACCAGCCGAGTCGGACGCTTTACGGCGGAGCAGCCGTTGGCACTTAGAAAATATTCGTTAAACTTGAACGGACCTCCAGGGGAAGAGGCCGAATTTTCACTTGTTCTGGCCGACATCGGGAACCAGCCGAGTCGGACGCTTTACGGCGGAGCAGCCGTTGGCACTTAGAAAATATTCGTTAAACTTCAACTGACCTCCAGGGGAAGAGGCCGAATTTTCACTTGTTCTGGCCGACATCGGGAACCAGCCGAGTCGGACCCTTTACGGCGGAACAGCCGTTGGCACTTAGGAAATATTTGCCTTAACTTGGCCGCACTTCCAGGGGAAGAGGCCGAATTTTCACTTGTTCTGGCCGACATCGGGAACCAGCCGAGTCGGACGCTTTACGGCGGAGCAGCCGTTGGCACTTAGAAAATATTCGTTAAACTTCAACTGACCTCCAGGGGAAGAGGCCGAATTTCCACTTATTCTGGCCGACATCGGGAACCAGCCGAGTCGGACGCTTTACGGCGGAGCAGCCGTTGGCACTTAGGAAATATTCGCCAAACTTGGCCGCACTTCCAGGGGAAGAGGCCGAATTTCCACTTGTTCTGGCCGACATCGGGAACCAGCCGAGACGGACGCTTTACGGCGGAGCAGCCGTTGGCACTTAGAAAATATTCGTTAATCTTGAACGGACCTCCAGGGGAAGAGGCCGAATATTCACTTGTTCTGGCCGACATCGGGAACCAGCCGAGTCGGACGCTTTTCGGCGCAAGAGCCGTTGGCACTTAGGAAATATTCGCCGAACTCGGCCGGACTTCCAGGGGAAGAGGCCGAATTTTCACTTGTTCTGGCCGAAATCGGGAACCAGCCGAGTCGGACTCTTTACGGCGGAGCAGCCGTTGGCACTTAGGAAATATTTGCCAAAATGTTCCGGACCTCCAGGGGAAGAGGCCGAATATTCACTTGTTCTGGCCGACATCGGGAACCAGCCGAGTCGGACACTTTACGGCGGAGCAGCCGTTGGCACTTAGGAAATATTCGTTAAACTTCAACTGACCTCCAGGGGAAGAGGCCGAATTTTCACTTGTTCTGGCCGACATCGGGAACCAGCCGAGTCGGTCTCTTTACGGCGGAGCAGCCGTTGGCACTTAGGAAATATTCGCCGAACTTGGCCGGACTTCCAGGGGAAGAGGCCGGATTTTCACTTGTTCTGGCCGACATCGGGAACCAGCCGAGTCGGACACTTTACGGCGGAGCAGCCGTTGGCACTTAGGAAATATTTGCCAAAATGTTCCGGACCTCCAGGGGAAGAGGCCGAATATTCACTTGTTCTGGCCGACATCGGGAACCAGCCGAGTCGGACACTTTAAGGCTGAGCAGCCGTTGGCACTTAGGAAATATTCGCCTTAACTCGGCCGGACTTCCAGGGGAAGAGGCCGGATTTTCACTTGTTCTGGCCGACATCGGGAACCAGCCGAGTCGGACCCTTTAAGGCTGAGCAGCCGTTGGCACTTAGGAAATATTTGCCTTAACTCGGCCGGACTTCCAGGGGAAGAGGCCGATTTTTCACTTGTTCTGGCCGACCGGGGGAACCAGCCGAGTCGGACACTTTACGGCGGAGCAGCCGTTGGCACTTAGGAAATATTCGCCAAAATGTTCCGGACCTCCAGGGGAAGAGGCCGAATTTTCACTTGTTCTGGCCGACCGGGGGAACCAGCCGAGGCGGACACTTTACGGCGGAGCAGCCGTTGGCACTTTGAAAATATTCGCCAAAATGTTCCGGACCTCCAGGGGAAGAGGCCGAATTTTCACTTGTTCTGGCCGACCGGGGGAACCAGCCGAGGCGGACACTTTACGGCGGAGCAGCCGTTGGCACTTTGAAAATATTCGCCAAAATGTTCCGGACCTCCAGGGGAAGAGGCCGAATTTTCGCTCGTTCGGGCCGACCGGGAGAACCAGCCGAGGCGGACACTTTACGGCGGTTGAGCCGTTGGCACTTAGAAATTATTCAGACTTCCATAAACACACATCGGCCTTTTGCCGTCACTGCCCGGGATGGGCACCGTGGTAGCTAGGACAGTTCGTGTGACAGCTTCCGCTGGCACTTAGACAATTTTTAAAATGAAAATAAACAGTTCTGCACATACGTGCCGACTATATTTTGCGAAAGGGGGGTAAAGTGATGAGTACACTAAGTGGGGGGACCAAGTACATAAAGCCTACCCCTGGTACCTCAGAGAGGCCGAATTGACACATTTTGTGTCCGACCGCGGGAACCAGCCGAGGCGGACGCTTTTCGGCGCAAGAGCCGTTGGCACTTAGAAAATATTCGTTAATCTTGAACGGACCTCCAGGGGAAGAGGCCGAATTTTCACTTGTTCTGGCCGACATCGGGAACCAGCCGAGTCGGACTCTTTACGGCGGAACAGCCGTTGGCACTTAGAAAATATTCGTTAAACTTCAACTGACCTCCAGGGGAAGAGGCCGAATTTCCACTTGTTCTGGTCGACATCGGGAACCAGCCGAGTCGGACGCTTTACGGCGGAGCAGCCGTTGGCACTTAGAAAATATTCGTTAAACTTCAACTGACCTCCAGGGGAAGAGGCCGAATTTTCACTTGTTCTGGCCGACATCGGGAACCAGCCGAGTCGGACGCTTTACGGCGGAGCAGCCGTTGGCACTTAGAAAATATTCGTTAAACTTCAACTGACCTCCAGGGGAAGAGGCCGAATTTTCACTTGTTCTGGCCGACATCGGGAACCAGCCGAGTCGGACGCTTTACGGCGGAGCAGCCGTTGGCACTTAGAAAATATTCGTTAAACTTCAACTGACCTCCAGGGGAAGAGGCCGGATTTTCACTTGTTCTGGCCGACATCGGGAACCAGCCGAGTCGGACCCTTTACGGCGGAGCAGCCGTTGGCACTTAGAAAATATTCGTTAAACTTGAACGGACCTCCAGGGGAAGAGGCCGAATTTTCACTTGTTCTGGCCGACATCGGGAACCAGCCGAGTCGGACGCTTTACGGCGGAGCAGCCGTTGGCACTTAGGAAATATTCGCCAAACTTGGCCGCACTTCCAGGGGAAGAGGCCGAATTTCCACTTGTTCTGGCCGACATCGGGAACCAGCCGAGACGGACGCTTTACGGCGGAGCAGCCGTTGGCACTTAGAAAATATTCGTTAATCTTGAACGGACCTCCAGGGGAAGAGGCCGAATATTCACTTGTTCTGGCCGACATCGGGAACCAGCCGAGTCGGACGCTTTTCGGCGCAAGAGCCGTTGGCACTTAGGAAATATTCGCCGAACTCGGCCGGACTTCCAGGGGAAGAGGCCGAATTTTCACTTGTTCTGGCCGAAATCGGGAACCAGCCGAGTCGGACTCTTTACGGCGGAGCAGCCGTTGGCACTTAGGAAATATTTGCCAAAATGTTCCGGACCTCCAGGGGAAGAGGCCGAATATTCACTTGTTCTGGCCGACATCGGGAACCAGCCGAGTCGGACACTTTACGGCGGAGCAGCCGTTGGCACTTAGGAAATATTCGTTAAACTTCAACTGACCTCCAGGGGAAGAGGCCGAATTTTCACTTGTTCTGGCCGACATCGGGAACCAGCCGAGTCGGTCTCTTTACGGCGGAGCAGCCGTTGGCCCTTAGGAAATATTCGCCAAAATGTTCCGGACCTCCAGGGGAAGAGGCCGAATTTTCGCTCGTTCGGGCCGACCGGGAGAACCAGCCGGGTCGGACACGTTACGGCGCAACAGCCGTTAGCACTTAGAAAATATTTGCCAAAATGTTCCGGACCTCCAGGGGAAGAGGCCGAATATTCACTTGTTCTGGCCGACATCGGGAACCAGCCGAGTCGGACACTTTAAGGCTGAGCAGCCGTTGGCACTTAGGAAATATTCGCCTTAACTCGGCCGGACTTCCAGGGGAAGAGGCCGGATTTTCACTTGTTCTGGCCGACATCGGGAACCAGCCGAGTCGGACTCTTTACGGCGGAACAGCCGTTGGCACTTAGGAAATATTTGCCTTAACTCGGCCGGACTTCCAGGGGAAGAGGCCGGATTTTCACTTGTTCTGGCCGACATCGGGAACCAGCCGAGTCGGACTCTTTACGGCGGAACAGCCGTTGGCACTTAGGAAATATTCGCCTTAACTCGGCCGGACTTCCAGGGGAAGAGGCCGGATTTTCACTTGTTCTGGCCGACATCGGGAACCAGCCGAGTCGGACACTTTAAGGCTGAGCAGCCGTTGGCACTTAGGAAATATTTGCCAAAATGTTCCGGACCTCCAGGGGAAGAGGCCGGATTTTCACTTGTTCTGGCCGACATCGGGAACCAGCCGAGGCGGACGCTTTTCGGCGCAAGAGCCGTTGGCACTTAGAAAATATTCGTTAATCTTGAACGGACCTCCAGGGGAAGAGGCCGAATTTTCGCTCGTTCGGGCCGACCGGAGGAACCGGCCGGGTCGGACACGTTACGGCGCAACAGCCGTTGGCACTTTGAAAATATTCGCCAAAATGTTCCGGACCTCCAGGGGAAGAGGCCGAATTTTCGCTCGTTCGGGCCGACCGGAGGAACCAGCCGGGTCGGACACTTTACGGCCCAACAGCCGTTGGCACTTTGAAAATATTCGCCAAAGTCGTCCGGACCTCCAGGGGAAGAGGCCGAATTTTCGCTCGTTCAGGCCGACCGGAGGAACCAGCCGGGTCGGACACGTTACGGCGCAACAGCCGTTCGCACTTAGAAAATATTCGCCAAAGTCGTCCGGACCTCCAGGGGAAGAGGCCGAATTTTCGCTCGTTCGGGCCGACCGGAGGAACCAGCCGGGTCGGACACGTTACGGCGGAACAGCCGTTGGCACTTTGAAAATATTCGCCAAAATGTTCCGGACCTCCAGGGGAAGAGGCCGAATTTTCGCTCGTTCGGGCCGACCGGGAGAACCAGCCGAGGCGGACACTTTACGGCGGTTGAGCCGTTGGCACTTAGAAATTATTCAGACTTCCATCAAACACACATCGGCCTTTTGCCGTCACTGCCCGGGATGGGCACCGTGGTAGCTCGGACAGTTCGTGTGACAGCTTCCGCTGGCACTTAGAAAATTTTTAAAATGAAAATAAACAGTTCTGCACATACGTGCCGACTATATTTTGCGAAAGGGGGGTAAAGTGATGAGTACACTAACTGGGGGGACCAAGTACATAAAGCCTACCCCTGGTACCTCAGAGAGGCCGAATTTTCGAATTCTGAGGCCGAGCTGGGGAACCAGACGAGGCGGACACTTTTCCGAGCGAGAGCCGATGGCACTTAGAAAATTTTCGGCTAAGTCGGCAGGACTTCCAGAGCGAGAGGCCGAATATTCGTCATCTGTGGCCGACCGGGGAACCAGCGAAGGCGGATAGGCGGTCACGGAGGTCCCGCCGGCTGGTCCGCGGGCCAATTTGGGTCCCGTAATTTAGCGGTCGCGGTCCGGAATCCACGCCGAGCGGGGAACCAGCGGAGGCGGATAGGCGGTCACGGAGGTCCCGCCGGCTGGTCCGCGGGCCAATTGGGGTCCCGTAAGTTAGCGGTCGCGGCCCGGAATTCGCGCCGGCCGGGGAACCAGCGCAGGCGGATAGGCGGTCACGGAGGTCCCGCCGGCTGGTCCGCGGGCCAATCGGGGTCCCGTAAGTTAGCGGTCGCGGCCCGGAATTCGCGCCGGCCGGGGAACCAGCGCAGGCGGATAGGCGGTCACGGAGGTCCCGCCGGCTGGTCCGCGGGCCAATCGGGGTCCCGTAAGTTAGCGGTCGCGGCCCGGAATTCGCGCCGGCCGGGGAACCAGCGCAGGCGGATAGGCGGTCACGGAGGTCCCGCCGGCTGGTCCGCGGGCCAATCGGGGTCCCGTAAGTTAGCGGTCGCGGCCCGGAATTCGCGCCGGCCGGGGAACCAGCGCAGGCGGATAGGCGGTCACGGAGGTCCCGCCGGCTGGTCCGCGGGCCAATCGGGGTCCCGTAAGTTAGCGGTCGCGGCCCGGAATTCGCGCCGGCCGGGGAACCAGCGCAGGCGGATAGGCGGTCACGGAGGTCCCGCCGGCTGGTCCGCGGGCCAATCGGGGTCCCGTAAGTTAGCGGTCGCGGCCCGGAATTCGCGCCGGCCGGGGAACCAGCGCAGGCGGATAGGCGGTCACGGAGGTCCCGCCGGCTGGTCCGCGGGCCAATCGGGGTCCCGTAAGTTAGCGGTCGCGGCCCGGAATCCGCGCCGGCCCGCAGCCACCGCCAGGCGGATAGGCTGTCACGGAGGTCCCGCCGGCCGGTCCGCGGGGGGAACTGCGCCCTCTGGCGGACACGCCATTGTAAATGAATGGGGTTTGGCACTTAGTGCATTTTTCGCCGAAGCCGACGAGCGCTCCGGGCGAGGAGGCCGGATTCTCGCCATCCGTGGCCGGCCGGGGAACCGGCCAAGGCGGATAGGCGGTCACGGGGGTCCCGCCGGCTGGTCCGCGGGCCAATTGGGGTCCCGTAAGTTAGCGGTCGCGGCCCGGAATCCGCGCCGGCCAGCAGCCACCGGGAGGCGGATAGGCTGTCACGGAGGTCCCGCCGGCTGGTCCGCGGGCCATTTAGGGTCCCGCGAGTGAGCGGTCGCGGTCCGGAATCCAGGCCGGCCAGGAGGCACCGCCAGGCGGATAGGCGGTCACGGAGGTCCCGCCAGCTGGTCCGCGGGCCATTTATGGTCCCGTAAGTTAGCGGTCGCGGCCCGGAATGCACGCCGGCCAGGAGGCACCGCCAGGCGGGTAGGCTGTCACGGAGGTCCCGCCGGCCGGTCCGCGGGCCAATTACCTCCAGCCGAGCGGATATGAACTTTATTAGCACCTTCTACGAGATGGCGGAGCCTTATTCGACAACCAGCACCTCGGCTTAGCATTTTCCACGGCCCGCTGATCTTCCAGAAGACGTCCAGCCGGTTTCCTCCTCACATTTTAAGCCGGCCGAGGCTTCCGGCACCCCGGCTAAGCTTTCTCCACGGCCCGCTGAGCTTCCAGGGGACCTCCGGCCGGTTCTCCCGGTGCCTCGCGCCTCGCTTTGTGAGCCGGCCGAGGCTTCCAGCACCTCGGCTGAGCGTTTCCCACGGCCCGCTGAGCTTCCAGGGGACCTCCAGCCGGTTCTCCCGGTGCCTCGCGCCTCGCTTTGTGAGCCGGCCGAGGCTTCCAGCACCTCGGCTGAGCGTTTCCCACGGCCCGCTGAGCTTCCAGGGTACCTCCAGCCGGTTCTCCCGGTGCCTCGCGCCTCGCTTTGAGAGCCGGCCGAGGCTTCCAGCACCTCGGCTGAGCGTTTTCGGCGGCCCGTTGCTCTCCCGGAGGTCGCAACGGGGAGTTACCTCCCTCTCGCGGACACGGCGAGTAAATACACCGCCTCTCGCACTTGGCGCACACTCACTCGCATTGCTACGCCTCCCGTGGCACTTTAAGCGGCCGAACGGCGGGAGTAACTACGACTCTCTTAAGGTAGGCTCACTTGACTATTTATTCATGTATTTATTTATTTTTGACGGTTCGCGGAGGCGATGACGCTCCGCGCGGGTAAACGGCGGGAGTAACTGTGACTCTCTTAAGGTAGGCTCACTTGACATCTATTTATTTATGTATTTATTTATTTTTGACGGTTCGCGGAGGCGATGACGCTCCGCGCGGGTAAACGGCGGGAGTAACTGTGACTCTCTTAAGGTAGGCTCACTTGACATCTATTTATTTATGTATTTATTTATTTTTGACGGTTCGCGGAGGCGATGACGCTCCGCGCGGGTAAACGGCGGGAGTAACTGTGACTCTCTTAAGGTAGGCTCACTTGACATCTATTTATTTATGTATTTATTTATTTTTGACGGTTCGCGGAGGCGATGACGCTCCGCGCGGGTAAACGGCGGGAGTAACTGTGACTCTCTTAAGGTAGGCTCACTTGACATCTATTTATTTATGTATTTATTTATTTTTGACGGTTCGCGGAGGCGATGACGCTCCGCGCGGGTAAACGGCGGGAGTAACTGTGACTCTCTTAAGGTAGGCTCACTTGACATCTATTTATTTATGTATTTATTTATTTTTGACGGTTCGCGGAGGCGATGACGCTCCGCGCGGGTAAACGGCGGGAGTAACTGTGACTCTCTTAAGGTAGGCTCACTTGACATCTATTTATTTATGTATTTATTTATTTTTGACGGTTCGCGGAGGCGATGACGCTCCGCGCGGGTAAACGGCGGGAGTAACTGTGACTCTCTTAAGGTAGGCTCACTTGACATCTATTTATTTATGTATTTATTTATTTTTGACGGTTCGCGGAGGCGATGACGCTCCGCGCGGGTAAACGGCGGGAGTAACTGTGACTCTCTTAAGGTAGGCTCACTTGACATTTATTTATTTATGAATTTATTTATTTTTGACGGTTCGCGGAGGCGATGACGCTCCGCGCGGGTAAACGGCGGGAGTAACTGTGACTCTCTTAAGGTAGCCTGACTCGACGTCTTTTTCAACGGTGGCTGGAGGACCCGGGCGGTTCTCGGGGGTGCGTCGCTCCTCACTTTTGACGCCCGAGGAGGCTCCCGGCACCTCGGCTACGCGTTTTCGGCGGCCCGCTGAGCTTCCAGAAGACCTCCAGCCGGTTCTCCCGGTGCTTTCCTCCTCACGTTTTAAGCCGGCCGAGGCTCCCGGCACCCCGGCCAAGCGTTTCCCACGGCCCGCTGAGCTTCCAGGGGACCTCCGGCCGGTTCTCCGCGCGCTTTCCTCCTCACTTTTAAGCCGGCCGAGGCTTCCGGCACCCCGGCCAAGCGTTTCCCACGTCCCGCTGAGCTTCCAGGGGACCTCCGGCCGGTTCTCCGCGCGCTTTCCTCCTCACATTTTAAGCCGGCCGAGGCTCCAGGCACCCCGGCTAAGCTTTCTCCACGGCCCGCTGAGCTTCCAGGGGACCTCCGGCCGGTTCTCCGCGCGCTTTCCTCCTCACTTTTAAGCCGGCCGAGGCTTCCGGCACCCCGGCCAAGCCTTTCCCACGGCCCGCTGAGCTTCCAGGGGACATCCAGCCGGTTCTCCGCGCGCCCCCCTCCTAACTCGACGCCCGAGGAGGCTCCAGGCACCCCGGCCGAGCCTTTTCGGCGGCCCGCTGATCTCCCGGAGGTCGCAACGGGGAATTGCCTCCCTCTCGCGGACACGGCGCGTAAATGCACCGCCTCTCGCACTTTGCGCACACTCACTCGCATCGCTACGCCTCCCGTGGCACTTTAAGCGACCGGGACCACCGCGAGCGCGGGCGATGACTAAGAGGCTCCCCGGCCGGCCTCGCGGAGCTCCGACGCTCCCCCGCGGGACTTCCGGCGGCCGGCCGGAGCCTCGGCACGGCTGCCGCACTCCCTAATAACACCCCGCGGACCCCCGCGAGCCGAACGCTCGCTGCCGCGGGCGACCCGTGCCAAGGCGGACGCGTGACGGCGCGGGAGCCCTCGGCACTATCTCACGGTCACGTATGTAGTCAAATCGTGTAAAATCACCGTTAGTTTATTCATAATATAGGTAATAATTAAATAAATATTAACATCGCGTATATTATTAATAAACACATGTATGTATTTATTTAATAATTAAATAAATATTAACATCGCGTATAATCATGCGCAATACTTCGTGGCCGACCGGGGAACCGGCGAAGGCGGACGCATCGCGGCGCGAGAGCCGTTGGCACTTTGGAAAAATAAATAAATAAATAAATAAATAAATAAATAATAATTCGCCGACCGGGCTCCGGGGGGAGAGGCCGATTTTTGGCCGTTCGTGGCCGACCGGGGAACCGGCGAAGGCGGACGCATCGCGGCGCGAGAGCCGTTGGCACTTTGGAAAAATAAATAAATAAATAAATAAATAAATAAATAAATAAATAAATAATTCGCCGACCGGGCTCCGGGGCAAGAGGCCGAATTTTCGCTCGTTCGGGCCGACCGGGGAACCGGCGAAGGCGGACGCAGCGCGGCGCGAGAGCCGTTGGCACTTTGAAAAAAAAAAAAAAAAAAAAATTCGCCCACCGGGCTCCGGGGGAAGAGGCCGGCTTTTCGCCGTTCGCGGCCGACCGGGGAACCGGCGAAGGCGGACGCGCTCTCTAACGAGCCCCGCCGGCCGGAGGAAGTGCGCCCTCTGGCGGACACGCCGTTGTAAATGAATGGGGTTTGGCACTTAGTGCATTTTTCGCCCAAGTCGAAGCGCGCTCCGGGCGAGGAGGCCGGATTCTCGCCACCCGTGGCCGGCCGGGGAACCGGCCAAGGCGGACGCGCTCTCTAACGAGCCCCGCCGGCCGGAGGAAGTGCGCCCTCTGGCGGACACGCCGTTGTAAATGAATGGGGTTTGGCACTTGGTGCATTTTTCGCCCAAGTCGAAGCGCGCTCCGGGCGAGGAGGCCGGATTCTCGCCACCCGTGGCCGGCCGGGGAACCGGCGAAGGCGGATAGGCTTTCACGGAGGATCCGCCGGCTGGTCCGCGGGCCGATTAGGGTCCCGCGAGTGAGCGGTGGCGGTCCGGAATCCAGGCCGGCCAGGAGGCACCGCCAGGCGGATAGGCTTTCACGGAGGTCCCGCCGGCTGGTCCGCGGGCCGATTAGGGTCCCGCGAGTGAGCGGTGGCGGTCCGGAATCCAGGCCGGCCCGGAGCCACCGCCAGGCGGATAGGCTTTCACGGAGGAGCCGCCGGCTGGTCCGCGGGCCGTTTAGGGTCCCGCGAGTGAGCGGTCGCGGTCCGGAATCCAGGCCGGCCAGGAGGCACCGCCAGGCGGATAGGCTTTCACGGAGGACCCGCCGGCTGGTCCGCGGGCCGTTTAGGCTCCCGTAAGTTAGCGGTCGCGGTCCGGAATACAGGCCGTCCAGGAGGCACTGCCAGGCGGATACACTCTCTAACGAGCCCCGCCGGCTGGTCCGCCGGGGGAAGTGCGCCCTCTGGCGGACACGCCGTTGTAAATGAATGGGGTTTGGCACTTAGTGCATTTTTCGACCAGCGGCAACGCAGGCTGACGGGCGGCCGCTTCCACGGGCCGGTACTACTCTACGGAGGCGCTAGCCGCCTCCGGTGGGGGCCGTGTGATCTCGCTGGATGCCCGAGGACCTTCCGCGAGGCCCGGCCGCAGCTTTTACGCGCGCCCGGTCCTATTACCTGGTGGAAGCTGGAGGCCGGGGCTCCGCAGCTCGCCGCCCGGGGACCTTCCGCGAGGCCCGGCCGCAGCTTTTACGCACCACCGCTGCTATTCTCTGGCTCCGGCTTCGTCCCGGAGGGTGCTTGGGGAACGGCGGCGCACACCGCGAACGGCCGGTGGCGGTCGGCTGGTGGCGGTCGGCTGGTGGCTGTCGGCTGGTGGCGGTCGGGGGTGGCGCTTGGGGATGGCGCTTGGGGATGGTGGCTGTCGGCTGGTGGCGGTCGGCTGGTGGCGGTCGGCTGGTGGCGGTCGGCTGGTGGCGGTCGGGGGTGGCGCTTGGGGATGGCGCTTGGGGATGGTGGCTGTCGGCTGGTGGCGGTCGGCTGGTGGCGGTCGGGGGGTGGCGGTCGGGGATGGCGCTTGGGGATGGTGGCTGTCGCCTTGTGGCGGTCGGCTGGTGGCGGTCGCCTTGTGGCGGTCGCCTTGTGGCGGTCGGGGATGGCGCTTGGGGATGGTGGCTGTCGCCTTGTGGCGGTCGGCTGGTGGCGGTCGGCTGGTGGCGGTCGGGGGGTGGCGGTCGGGGATGGCGCTTGGGGATGGTGGCTGTCGCCTTGTGGCGGTCGGGGGGTGGCGGTCGGGGATGGCGCTTGGGGATGGTGGCTGTCGCCTTGTGGCGGTCGGCTGGTGGCGGTCGGCTGGTGGCGGTCGGCTGGTGGCGGTCGGGGGGTGGCGGTCGGGGGTGGCGCTTGGGGATGGTGGCTGTCGCCTTGTGGCGGTCGGCTGGTGGCGGTCGCCTTGTGGCGGTCGGGGGGCGGCGGTCGGGGGTGGCGCTTGGGGATGGTGGCTGTCGGCTGGTGGCGGTCGGCTGGTGGCGGTCGGCTGGTGGCGGTCG
>NW_026061414.1:0-2500 GCF_024217435.2 Syngnathus scovelli
GCTCCAAGTCAGCGAGCCGGGCTTCTTACCCATTTAAAGTTTGAGAATAGGTTGAGATCGTTTCGGCCCCAAGGCCTCTAGTCATTGGCTTTACCAGATAAAACTGCATATAGTTCGAGTGCCAGCTATCCTGAGGGAAACTTCGGAAGGAACCAGCTACTAGATGGTTCGATTAGTCTTTCGCCCCTATACCCAGGTCGGACGACCGATTTGCACGTCAGGACCGCTGCGGGCCTCCACCAGGGTTTCCTCTGGCTTCGCCCTGCCCGGGCATAGTTCACCATCTTTCGGGTCTCATCGCGCGCGCTCGAGCTCCACCTCCCCGACGCTGCGGGCGAGACGGGCCGGTGGTGCGCCCGACCCATGGGAGGGGCCGGGATCCCACCTCGGCCGGCGCGCGCCGGCTCCTCACTTTCATTGCGCCAGATTGGGGTTCGTTCGTGCCCTCCGACTCGCGCGCGCGTTAAACTCCTTGGTCCGTGTTTCAAGACGGGTCGGGTGGGCTGCCACAATCGCCGCGGACCCCTGACACCTACTTCGAAGGCCGATCCCCGCCCTAGCGGCGCGACAGGCCAACGCGCACCGAGAACGGTCCGCGCCTTTCGGCCGCGCCTGGGGCGAGGGGGCCCCGTCCTGGTTCGGAAGGTGTAGAAAGTACTCCCACGTCCCCGGGGGGAAGCGGCAAAGTCGGAGTAAGGAAAGCGCTGTACAGCGCGGGTGCGGAAGCGGCCGGGAGGCCCGGAGGCCCCCCCGCACCGCCCCGCCGCCCGCGCCACCTTCGCCCCAGACCCTTCCAAGCCAACCCAGGGACGGTCGCGACGCACAACCACGGGGGAAATGCGCCCGGCGCGGGGACGTCCGACTCCGAGAACGCACGCGTGAAGGCAGGGCCCCCGAAAGGGTCCGCCCCCCGCGACGCCCCAGGCGGCCGCCAATCCCAGCCGGGTTGAATCCCCCGATCGGACTACGTGGTCCCCACCCGTTTACCTCTCAACGGTTTCACGCCCTGTTGAACTCTCTCTTCAAAGTTCTTTTCAACTTTCCCTTAAGGTACTTGTCCTCTATCGGTCTCGTGCCAGTATTTAGCCTTAGATGGAGTTTACCACCCGCTTTGGGCTGCATTCACAAACAACCCGACTCCGAGAAGGCCGCGCCCCGGCGCGCCGGGGGCCGCTACCGGCCTCACACCGTCCCTGGGCAGAGCCTCCATCAGAAGGACTCTGGGCCCCCTCCGGGCGGCGTCGGGCGCAACGACCTTCTGTACGCTACATTTCCCGCGCCCGAGGCCGGGCGGGGATTCAGCGCTGGGCTTCTCCCTCTTCGCTCGCCGCTACTGAGGGAATCCTGGTTAGTTTCTTTTCCTCCGCTTAGTAATATGCTTAAATTCAGCGGGTCGTCTCGTCTGATCTGAGGTCGGAAACGAGGGGGTAGTAGGCGCGGCCGGCGTGGCGGCCGGGCTCGCTGGATCGTTCCGCGGGCGCCTCCGCGGCGGCCCACCGCGCGAGGGAGCGCGAGACGCGGGATGCGCAATGGTCGATAGCCACCGGCAGCCGCGCCCCGGACCCGTGATGCGGGAGGGTCGACGGTGAGGAGGGGACGCCGCGGGTCTGCACTTAAGGGGACGAAGGCCGCCGAGGCGTCCTGCGAACCCCCAGCCGCGGGGAGGCGAAGCGCTAGCGGGACGAAGGCGGCAACTGCGCGAACGTTGCGCAGAGGTCGCGCCGACGGAGCCCGGGTCGCCCTTCGCCGACCCCGATTGATATGCAAGCGACGCTCAGACAGGCGTGGCCCCGGGACGGACCCGGGGCCGCAAAGTGCGTTCGAAGTGTCGATGATCAATGTGTCCTGCAATTCACATTAGTTCTCGCAGCTAGCTGCGTCCTTCATCGACGCACGAGCCGAGTGATCCACCGCTAAGAGTTGTACGTTTGTTTTTTTGCGGGGCGAGATCGGGAGCGGGCGGGGAGACGGCGTAACGCCGCGCGCGGACCCTCCACCGTCGCCTCGAGGACGTCGGGGCTTGCCGGCGCGTCGCCGCCGCACGCGGACCCTCCACCGTCGCCTCGGGGACGTCGGGGCTTGCCGGCGCGGCCGCCGCCGCGCGCGGACCCTCCACCGTCGCCTCGAGGACGTCGGGGCTTGCCGGCGCGGTCGCCGTCGCGCGCGGACCCTCCACCGTCGCCTCCAAGACGTCGGGGCTTGCCGTCGCGGTCGCCGCCGTCCACCGCCGCCGCGCTCAACCTCAGCAGCGCGCCGCGGTTTGCCAAGTTCCAACGATTAAAAATTTGTTTTTCCGGCCTTCCGGCGACGGGTGCCACCCACCCGCCTCAGAACGTGCGTGTGGTGTGGACATTGAACCCCCCACGGTCCGCCGAAGGCGATCCGCGAGTTGGGTACCCGCCGCAATGGGTTTAAGTTCCGAGCGGGCGTTCCGCGATGGCACCGGGCCCGACCCCGGCCGCGGCACGCCCGGAGACTACTTCAGGACTGCGAGGGAGCG
>NW_026061414.1:7500-22500 GCF_024217435.2 Syngnathus scovelli
GCCGGTACCCCTTTCTTGGATGAGACAGAACCCTTGACGGGCCGTTCGCAGATTTTTGCCCGGGCTTTATTTACCGAGGCGGCCGGTACCTCCGTCTGCCTTGGATGGACCGCATCCGCAGATTTTCGTCCGGCCTTAGCTTAAGGAGACGGCCGTTGCCTCCGATCCTCCGGGCTAGAGCCGGGTGAGGTCGTCTCGAACCACGTGCCTGAAGGCCGCCTACGCCGGATTCGGCCCCGCTCATTCGTCGGAGTGACCGCCCGACGCGGGCATCGCTAGATTAGCCGTGGCCCCGATCCTTCCCCATCGACAGCCTTTCGCCCCCTTCGCTCCGGCCTCTGAGGCGGCCGGTACCCCTTTCTTGGATGAGAGAGAACCCTTGACGGGCCGTTCGCAGATTTTTGCCCGGGCTTTATTTACCGAGGCGGCCGGTACCTCCGTCTGCCTTGGATGGACCGCATCCGCAGATTTTCGTCCGGCCTTAGCTTAAGGAGACGGCCGTTGCCTCCGATCCTCCGGGCTAGAGCCGGGTGAGGTCGTCTCGAACCACGTGCCTGAAGGCCGCCTACGCCGGATTCGGCCCCGCTCATTCGTCGGAGTGACCGCCCGACGCGGGCATCGCTAGATTAGCCGTGGCCCCGATCCTTCCCCATCGACAGCCTTTCGCCCCCTTCGCTCCGGCCTCTGAGGCGGCCGGTACCCCTTTCTTGGATGAGACAGAACCCTTGACGGGCCGTTCGCAGATTTTTGCCCGGGCTTTATTTACCGAGGCGGCCGGTACCTCCGTCTGCCTTGGATGGACCGCATCCGCAGATTTTCGTCCGGCCTTAGCTTAAGGAGACGGCCGTTGCCTCCGATCCTCCGGGCTAGAGCCGGGTGAGGTCGTCTCGAACCACGTGCCTGAAGGCCGCCTCGCGCCGGATTCGGCCCCGCTCATTCGTCGGAGTGACCGCCCGACGCGGGCATCGCTAGATTAGCCGTGGCCCCGATCCTTCCCCATCGACAGCCTTTCGCCCCCTTCGCTCCGGCCTCTGAGGCGGCCGGTACCCCTTTCTTGGATGAGACAGAACCCTTGACGGGCCGTTCGCAGATTTTTGCCCGGCCTGTGTTTAAGGAGGCGGCCGGTACCTCCCTCCTTGGATGACCAACAACCCTTGACGGGCCATTCGCAGATTTTTGCCCGGCCTGTGTTTAAGGAGGCGGCCGGTACCTCCCTCCTTGGATGACCAACAACCCTTGACGGGCCATTCGCAGATTTTTGCCCGGCCTGTGTTTAAGGAGGCGGCCGGTACCTCCCTCCTTGGATGACCAACAACCCTTGACGGGCCATTCGCAGATTTTTGCCCGGCCTGTGTTTAAGGAGGCGGCCGGTACCTCCCACCTTGGATGACCCACTACCCTTGACGGGCCCATTCGCAGATTTTTGCCCGGCCTGTGTTTAGGGAGGCGACCGGTCCTCCGTAGCTTGATCGGATTTCCCTTCCGGCCTGTGTTTAAGGAGGCGGCCGGTCCTCCGTAGCTTGACCGGATTTCCCTTCCAGCCTGTGTTTAAGGAGGCGGCTGGTCCTCCCCGGTCGGTTGCCAAGCGACCGGGACCCGCAAGTGGGCAGGAACCGTCCACCCAACGCCGGCGAGCCGGGGCCGGTGGGGGCCCTACCAAGGCGGGTCTAACTTCAGGCGGTGCAAACGGGGGAGGGGGGTAAGGACGGCTGCCGGGAGCAGACAGCCGTCCCCGGGAGGGGGTAGTAGCTTCGCGGCGGCCGCCGGGAGCAGACGGCCGTCCGCGCATTCTGCCAATGCCTGTAGGACTTTGAATATTTCACAGCCGTGCTGTGGCACTTAGAAAATTTTTCAGAGACGTGGCACTTAGAAAGTTTTTCAGAGATGTGGCACTTTGAAAGTTTTTGAGAGATGTGGCACTTTGAAAGTTTTTGAGAGATGTGGCACTTAGAAATTTTTTGAGAGATGTGGCACTTAGAAATTTTTTGAGAGATGTGGCACTTTGAAAATTTTTGAGAAATGTGGCACTTAGAAAATTTTCTCTCTCTCTCTGGAAGTGCCGTGCCTTCTTCAGTTCTGCTATCCGAGCAGGGGACGCTTGCTGGCGGCCGTTACCAGCGCTCGGACCAGGCCCAATTGATTTGCATGGAAAACAATTGCGTCCCCCATGCTCGTTCTGACTATATTTTGCGAAAGGGGGGTAAAGTGATGAGTACACTAAGTGGGGGGACCAACCCATGTACTCTAGAAAAAGTACATGGGTTGACAAAAGACCAGTTGGTAATGCACCCCTGGTACCCAAACCCCTGGTACCTTTAGGCACTTAGAAAAAATTTCGCCCAAATTTGGAGGTCGCTCCAGGGGAAGAGGCCGAATTTTCGCCTATTACGGCCGACCGCGGGAACCAGCCGAGGCGGACGCTTTTCGGCGCAAGAGCCGTTGGCACTTAGAAAATATTCGCTAAACTTCAAAGGACCTCCAGGGGAAGAGGCCGAATTGTCACTTTTTCTGGCCGACATCGGGAACCAGCCGAGTCGGACTCTTTACGGCGGAGCAGCCGTTGGCACTTAGAAAATATTCGCCAAACTCGGCCGGACTTCCAGGGGAAGAGGCCGAATTGTCACTTGTTCTGCCCGACATCGGGAACCAGCCGAGTCGGACACTTTAAGGCGGAGCAGCCGTTGGCACTTAGAAAATATTCGCCAAACTTGAACGGACCTCCAGGGGAAGAGGCCGAATTTTCACCTGTTCTGGCCGACATCGGGAACCAGCCGAGTCGGACGCTTTAAGGCGGAGCAGCCGTTGGCACTTAGAAAATATTCCCCAAACTTGAACGGACCTCCAGGGGAAGAGGCCGAATTTTCACTTGTTCTGGCCGACATCGGGAACCAGCCGAGTCGGACGCTTTAAGGCGGAGCAGCCGTTGGCACTTAGAAAATATTCGTTAAACTTCAACTGACCTCCAGGGGAAGAGGCCGAATTTCCACTTATTCTGGCCGACATCGGGAACCAGCCGAGTCGGACGCTTTACGGCGGAGCAGCCGTTGGCACTTAGGAAATATTCGCCTTAACTCGGCCGGACTTCCAGGGGAAGAGGCCGGATTTTCACTTGTTCTGGCCGACATCGGGAACCAGCCGAGTCGGACTCTTTACGGCGGAACAGCCGTTGGCACTTAGGAAATATTCGCCGAACTCGGCCGGACTTCCAGGGGAAGAGGCCGATTTTTCACTTGTTCTGGCCGACATCGGGAACCAGCCGAGTCGGACCCTTTACGGCGGAACAGCCGTTGGCACTTAGGAAATATTTGCCTTAACTCGGCCGGACTTCCAGGGGAAGAGGCCGGATTTTCACTTGTTCTGGCCGACATCGGGAACCGGCCGAGTCGGACACTTTAAGGCTGAGCAGCCGTTGGCACTTAGGAAATATTCGCCTTAACTCGGCCGGACTTCCAGGGGAAGAGGCCGGATTTTCACTTGTTCTGGCCGACATCGGGAACCAGCCGAGTCGGACACTTTAAGGCTGAGCAGCCGTTGGCACTTAGGAAATATTCGCCTTAACTCGGCCGGACTTCCAGGGGAAGAGGCCGGATTTTCACTTGTTCTGGCCGACATCGGGAACCAGCCGAGTCGGACTCTTTACGGCGGAACAGCCGTTGGCACTTAGGAAATATTTGCCTTAACTCGGCCGGACTTCCAGGGGAAGAGGCCGAATTTTCACTTGTTCTGGCCGACATCGGGAACCAGCCGAGTCGGACTCTTTACGGCGGAACAGCCGTTGGCACTTAGGAAATATTCGCCGAACTTGGCCGGACTTCCAGGGGAAGAGGCCGATTTTTCACTTGTTCTGGCCGACATCGGGAACCAGCCGAGTCGGACTCTTTACGGCGGAACAGCCGTTGGCACTTAGGAAATATTTGCCTTAACTCGGCCGGACTTCCAGGGGAAGAGGCCGAATTTTCACTTGTTCTGGCCGACATCGGGAACCAGCCGAGTCGGACTCTTTACGGCGGAACAGCCGTTGGCACTTAGGAAATATTCGCCGAACTTGGCCGGACTTCCAGGGGAAGAGGCCGATTTTTCACTTGTTCTGGCCGACATCGGGAACCAGCCGAGTCGGACCCTTTACGGCGGAACAGCCGTTGGCACTTGGGAAATATTTGCCTTAACTCGGCCGGACTTCCAGGGGAAGAGGCCGATTTTTCACTTGTTCTGGCCGACATCGGGAACCAGCCGAGTCGGACTCTTTACGGCGGAACAGCCGTTGGCACTTAGGAAATATTTGCCTTAACTCGGCCGGACTTCCAGGGGAAGAGGCCGAATTTTCACTTGTTCTGGCCGACATCGGGAACCAGCCGAGTCGGACTCTTTACGGCGGAACAGCCGTTGGCACTTAGAAAATATTCGTTAAACTTCAACTGACCTCCAGGGGAAGAGGCCGAATTTTCACTTGTTCTGGCCGACATCGGGAACCAGCCGAGTCGGACTCTTTACGGCGGAACAGCCGTTGGCACTTAGAAAATATTCGTTAAACTTCAACTGACCTCCAGGGGAAGAGGCCGAATTTTCACTTGTTCTGGCCGACATCGGGAACCAGCCGAGTCGGACGCTTTTCGGCGGAGCAGCCGTTGGCACTTAGAAAATATTCGTTAATCTTGAACGGACCTCCAGGGGAAGAGGCCGAATTTCCACTTATTCTGGCCGACATCGGGAACCAGCCGAGTCGGACGCTTTACGGCGGAGCAGCCGTTGGCACTTAGGAAATATTTGCCTTAACTCGGCCGGACTTCCAGGGGAAGAGGCCGATTTTTCACTTGTTCTGGCCGACATCGGGAACCAGCCGAGTCGGACCCTTTACGGCGGAACAGCCGTTGGCACTTAGGAAATATTTGCCTTAACTCGGCCGGACTTCCAGGGGAAGAGGCCGATTTTTCACTTGTTCTGGCCGACATCGGGAACCAGCCGAGTCGGACTCTTTACGGCGGAACAGCCGTTGGCACTTAGGAAATATTCGCCAAAATGTTCCGGACCTCCAGGGGAAGAGGCCGAATATTCACTCGTTCTGGCCGACATCGGGAACCAGCCGAGTCGGACACTTTACGGCGGAGCAGCCGTTGGCACTTAGGAAATATTCGTTAAACTTCAACTGACCTCCAGGGGAAGAGGCCGAATTTTCACTTGTTCTGGCCGACATCGGGAACCAGCCGAGTCGGTCTCTTTACGGCGGAGCAGCCGTTAGCACTTAGGAAATATTCGCCGAACTTGGCCGGACTTCCAGGGGAAGAGGCCGGATTTTCACTTGTTCTGGCCGACATCGGGAACCAGCCGAGTCGGACACTTTACGGCGGAGCAGCCGTTGGCACTTAGGAAATATTTGCCTTAACTCGGCCGGACTTCCAGGGGAAGAGGCCGGATTTTCACTTGTTCTGGCCGACATCGGGAACCAGCCGAGTCGGACACTTTAAGGCTGAGCAGCCGTTGGCACTTAGGAAATATTTACCTTAACTCGGCCGGACTTCCAGGGGAAGAGGCCGATTTTTCACTTGTTCTGGCCGACCGGGTGAACCGGCCGAGGCGGACACTTTACGGCGGAGCAGCCGTTGGCACTTAGGAAATATTCGCCAAAATGTTCCGGACCTCCAGGGGAAGAGGCCGAATTTTCACTTGTTCTGGCCGACCGGGGGAACCGGCCGAGGCGGACACTTTACGGCGGAGCACCCGTTGGCACTTAGAAAATATTCGCCAAAATGTTCCGGACCTCCAGGGAAAGAGGCCGAATTTTCGCTCGTTCGGGCCGACCGGGAGAACCGGCCGAGGCGGACACTTTACGGCGGTTGAGCCGTTGGCACTTAGGAAATATTCGCCAAAATGTTCCGGACCTCCAGGGGAAGAGGCCGAATTTTCACTTGTTCTGGCCGACCGGGGGAACCAGCCGAGGCGGACACTTTACGGCGGAGCACCCGTTGGCACTTAGAAAATATTCGCCAAAATGTTCCGGACCTCCAGGGAAAGAGGCCGAATTTTCGCTCGTTCGGGCCGACCGGGAGAACCGGCCGAGGCGGACACTTTACGGCGGTTGAGCCGTTGGCACTTAGAAATTATTCAGACTTCCATCAAACACACATCGGCCTTTTGCCGTCACTGCCCGGGATGGGCACCGTGGTAGCTCGGACAGTTCGTGTGACAGCTTCCGCTGGCACTTAGACAATTTTTAAAATGAAAATAAACAGTTCTGCACATACGTGCCGACTATATTTTGCGAAAGGGGGGTAAAGTGATGAGTACACTAACTGGGGGGACCAAGTACATAAAGCCTACCCCTGGTACCTCAGAGAGGCCGAATTGACACATTTTGTGTCCGACCGCGGGAACCAGCCGAGGCGGACGCTTTTCGGCGCAAGAGCCGTTGGCACTTAGAAAATATTCGTTAATCTTGAACGGACCTCCAGGGGAAGAGGCCGAATTTTCACTTGTTCTGGCCGACATCGGGAACCAGCCGAGTCGGACGCTTTACGGCGGAGCAGCCGTTGGCACTTAGGAAATATTCGTTAATCTTGAACGGACCTCCAGGGGAAGAGGCCGAATTTTCACTTGTTCTGGCCGACATCGGGAACCAGCCGAGTCGGACGCTTTACGGCGGAGCAGCCGTTGGCACTTAGAAAATATTCGTTAAACTTCAACTGACCTCCAGGGGAAGAGGCCGAATTTCCACTTGTTCTGGCCGACATCGGGAACCAGCCGAGTCGGACGCTTTACGGCGGAAGAGCCGATGGCACTTAGAAAATATTCGTTAAACTTGACAGGACCTCCAGGGGAAGAGGCCGAATTTTCGCTCGTTCAGGCCGACCGGAGGAACCGGCCGAGTCGGACACCTTACGGCGGAAGAGCCGATGGCACTTAGAAAATATTCGCCAAAATGTTCCGGACCTCCAGGGGAAGAGGCCGAATTTTCACTTGTTCAGGCCGACCGGAGGAACCGGCCGAGTCGGACACCTTACGGCGGAAGAGCCGATGGCACTTAGAAAATATTCGTTAAACTTGACAGGACCTCCAGGGGAAGAGGCCGAATTTTCGCTCGTTCAGGCCGACCGGAGGAACCGGCCGAGTCGGACACCTTACGGCGGAAGAGCCGATGGCACTTAGAAAATATTCGTTAAACTTGACAGGACCTCCAGGGGAAGAGGCCGAATTTTCGCTCGTTCAGGCCGACCGGAGGAACCGGCCGAGTCGGACACCTTACGGCGGAAGAGCCGATGGCACTTAGAAAATATTCGTTAAACTTGACAGGACCTCCAGGGGAAGAGGCCGAATTTTCGCTCGTTCAGGCCGACCGGAGGAACCGGCCGAGTCGGACACATTACGGCGGAAGAGCCGATGGCACTTAGAAAATATTCGTTAAACTTGACAGGACCTCCAGGGGAAGAGGCCGAATTTTCGCTCGTTCAGGCCGACCGGAGGAACCGGCCGGGTCGGACACCTTACGGCGGAAGAGCCGATGGCACTTAGAAAATATTCGCCAAAATGTTCCGGACCTCCAGGGGAAGAGGCCGAATTTTCACTTGTTCAGGCCGACCGGAGGAACCGGCCGGGTCGGACACGTTACGGCGGAACAGCCGTTGGCACTTAGAAAATATTCGTCAAAGTCGTCCGGACCTCCAGGGGAAGAGGCCGAATTTTCGCTCGTTCGGGCCGACCGGAGGAACCGGCCGGGTCGGACACGTTACGGCGCAACAGCCGTTCGCACTTAGAAAATATTCGTTAAACTTCACAGGACCTCCAGGGGAAGAGGCCGAATTTTC
This sequence comes from Syngnathus scovelli, assembly GCF_024217435.2. Lineage (NCBI taxonomy): Eukaryota > Metazoa > Chordata > Actinopteri > Syngnathiformes > Syngnathidae > Syngnathus > Syngnathus scovelli. The sequence continues at coordinate 15,297 of NW_026061414.1, forward strand.
GCTCGTTCGGGCCGACCGGAGGAACCGGCCGGGTCGGACACGTTACGGCGCAACAGCCGTTCGCACTTAGAAAATATTCGCCAAAGTCGTCCGGACCTCCAGGGGAAGAGGCCGAATTTTCGCTCGTTCGGGCCGACCGGAGGAACCAGCCGGGTCGGACACGTTACGGCGCAACAGCCGTTGGCACTTTGAAAATATTCGCCAAAATGTTCCGGACCTCCAGGGGAAGAGGCCGAATTTTCGCTCGTTCGGGCCGACCGGAGGAACCGGCCGGGTCGGACACGTTACGGCGCAACAGCCGTTGGCACTTTGAAAATATTCGCCAAAATGTTCCGGACCTCCAGGGGAAGAGGCCGAATTTTCGCTCGTTCAAGCCGACCGGAGGAACCAGCCGGGTCGGACACGTTACGGCGCAACAGCCGTTGGCACTTTGAAAATATTCGCCAAAATGTTCCGGACCTCCAGGGGAAGAGGCCGAATTTTCGCTCGTTCAAGCCGACCGGAGGAACCAGCCGGGTCGGACACGTTACGGCGCAACAGCCGTTGGCACTTTGAAAATATTCGCCAAAATGTTCCGGACCTCCAGGGGAAGAGGCCGAATTTTCGCTCGTTCGGGCCGACCGGAGGAACCGGCCGGGTCGGACACGTTACGGCGCAACAGCCGTTGGCACTTTGAAAATATTCGCCAAAATGTTCCGGACCTCCAGGGGAAGAGGCCGAATTTTCGCTCGTTCAAGCCGACCGGAGGAACCAGCCGGGTCGGACACGTTACGGCGCAACAGCCGTTGGCACTTTGAAAATATTCGCCAAAATGTTCCGGACCTCCAGGGGAAGAGGCCGAATTTTCGCTCGTTCAAGCCGACCGGAGGAACCAGCCGGGTCGGACACGTTACGGCGCAACAGCCGTTGGCACTTTGAAAATATTCGCCAAAATGTTCCGGACCTCCAGGGGAAGAGGCCGAATTTTCGCTCGTTCGGGCCGACCGGAGGAACCGGCCGGGTCGGACACGTTACGGCGCAACAGCCGTTGGCACTTTGAAAATATTCGCCAAAATGTTCCGGACCTCCAGGGGAAGAGGCCGAATTTTCGCTCGTTCGGGCCGACCGGAGGAACCGGCCGGGTCGGACACTTTACGGCGCAACAGCCGTTGGCACTTTGAAAATATTCGCCAAAATGTTCCGGACCTCCAGGGGAAGAGGCCGAATTTTCGCTCGTTCGGGCCGACCGGAGGAACCGGCCGGGTCGGACACTTTACGGCGCAACAGCCGTTGGCACTTTGAAAATATTCGCCAAAATGTTCCGGACCTCCAGGGGAAGAGGCCGAATTTTCGCTCGTTCGGGCCGACCGGGAGAACCAGCCGAGGCGGACACTTTACGGCGCAACAGCCGTTGGCACTTTGAAAATATTCGCCAAAATGTTCCGGACCTCCAGGGGAAGAGGCCGAATTTTCGCTCGTTCGGGTCCGACCGGGAGAACCAGCCGAGGCGGACACTTTACGGCGGTTGAGCCGTTGGCACTTAGAAATTATTCAGACTTCCATCAAACACACATCGGCCTTTTGCCGTCACTGCCCGGGATGGGCACCGTGGTAGCTCGGACAGTTCGTGTGACAGCTTCCGCTGGCACTTAGAAAATTTTTAAAATGAAAATAAACAGTTCTGCACATACGTGCCGACTATATTTTGCGAAAGGGGGGTAAAGTGATGAGTACACTAACTGGGGGGACCAAGTACATAAAGCCCACCCCTGGTACCTCAGAGAGGCCGAATTTTCGAATTCTGAGGCCGAGCTGGGGAACCAGACGAGGCGGACACTTTTCCGAGCGAGAGCCGATGGCACTTAGAAAATTTTCGGCTAAGTCGGCAGGACTTCCAGAGCGAGAGGCCGAATATTCGTCATCTGTGGCCGACCGGGGAACCAGCGAAGGCGGATAGGCGGTCACGGATGTCCCGCCGGCTGGTCCGCGGGCCAATTTGGGTCCCGTAATTTAGCGGTCGCGGTCCGGAATCCACGCCGGCCGGGGAACCAGCGCAGGCGGATAGGCGGTCACGGAGGTCCCGCCGGCTGGTCCGCGGGCCAATTTTGGTCCCGTAAGTGAGCGGCCGCGGCCCGGAATACACGCCGACCGGGGAACCAGCGAAGGCGGATAGGCGGTCACGGAGGTCCCGCCGGCTGGTCCGCGGGCCAATTGGGGTCCCGTAAATTAGCGGTCGCGGCCCGGAATTCGCGCCGGCCGGGGAACCAGCGCAGGCGGATAGGCGGTCACGGAGGTCCCGCCGGCTGGTCCGCGGGCCAATCGGGGTCCCGTAAGTTAGCGGTCGCGGCCCGGAATTCGCGCCGGCCGGGGAACCAGCGCAGGCGGATAGGCGGTCACGGAGGTCCCGCCGGCTGGTCCGCGGGCCAATCGGGGTCCCGTAAGTTAGCGGTCGCGGCCCGGAATTCGCGCCGGCCGGGGAACCAGCGCAGGCGGATAGGCGGTCACGGAGGTCCCGCCGGCTGGTCCGCGGGCCAATCGGGGTCCCGTAAGTTAGCGGTCGCGGCCCGGAATTCGCGCCGGCCGGGGAACCAGCGCAGGCGGATAGGCGGTCACGGAGGTCCCGCCGGCTGGTCCGCGGGCCAATCGGGGTCCCGTAAGTTAGCGGTCGCGGCCCGGAATTCGCGCCGGCCGGGGAACCAGCGCAGGCGGATAGGCGGTCACGGAGGTCCCGCCGGCTGGTCCGCGGGCCAATCGGGGTCCCGTAAGTTAGCGGTCGCGGCCCGGAATTCGCGCCGGCCCGCAGCCACCGCCAGGCGGATAGGCGGTCACGGAGGTCCCGCCGGCCGGTCCGCGGGGGGAACTGCGCCCTCTGGCGGACACGCTATTGTAAATGAATGGGGTTTGGCACTTAGTGCATTTTTCGCCGAAGCCGACGAGCGCTCCGGGCGAGGAGGCCGGATTCTCGCCATCCGTGGCCGGCCGGGGAACCGGCCAAGGCGGATAGGCGGTCACGGGGGTCCCGCCGGCTGGTCCGCGGGCCAATTGGGGTCCCGTAAGTTAGCGGTCGCGGCCCGGAATCCGCGCCGGCCAGCAGCCACCGGGAGGCGGATAGGCTGTCACGGAGGTCCCGCCGGCTGGTCCGCGGGCCATTTAGGGTCCCGTAGGTGAGCGGTCGCGGCCCGGAATCCAGGCCGGCCAGGAGGCACCGCCAGGCGGATAGGCGGTCACGGAGGTCCCGCCAGCTGGTCCGCGGGCCATTTATGGTCCCGTAAGTTAGCGGTCGCGGCCCGGAATCCACGCCGGCCAGGAGGCACCGGCAGGCGGATGGGCGGTCACGGAGGTCCCGCCAGCTGGTCCGCGGGCCGTTTAGGGTCCCGTAAGTTAGCGGTCGCGGCCCGGAATCCACGCCGGCCAGGAGGCACCGCCAGGCGGGTAGGCCTGTCACGGAGGTCCCGCCAGCTGGTCCGCGGGCCAATTAGGGTCCCGTAAGTTAGCGGTCGCGGCCCGGAATCCGCGCCGGCCAGCAGCCACCGCCAGGCGGGTAGGCTGTCACGGAGGTCCCGCCGGCCGGTCCGCGGGCCAATCAGGGTCCCGTAAGTGAGCGGTCGCGGCCCGGAATGCACGCCGGCCAGCAGGCACCGCCAGGCGGATAGGCGGTCACGGAGGTCCCGCCGGCCGGTCCGCGGGCCAATCAGGGTCCCGTAAGTGAGCGGTCGCGGCCCGGAATGCACGCCGGCCAGGAGGCACCGCCAGGCGGATAGGCGGTCACGGAGGTCCCGCCGGCCGGTCCGCTGGCCAATTACCTCCAGCCGAGCGGATATGAACTTTATTAGCACCTTCTACGAGATGGCGGAGCCTTATTCGACAACCAGCACCTCGGCTTAGCATTTTCCACGGCCCGCTGATCTTCCAGAAGACGTCCAGCCGGTTTCCTCCTCACATTTTAAGCCGGCCGAGGCTTCCGGCACCCCGGCTAAGCTTTCTCCACGGCCCGCTGAGCTTCCAGAAGACCTCCAGCCGGTTCTCCCGGTGCTTTCCTCCTCACGTTTTAAGCCGGCCGAGGCTTCCGGCACCCCGGCTAAGCTTTTTCCCACGGCCCGCTGAGCTTCCAGGGGACCTCCGGCCGGTTCTCCGCGCGCTTTCCTCCTCACTTTTAAGCCGGCCGAGGCTCCAGGCACCTCGGCTAAGCGTTTTGAACGGCCCGCTGAGCTTCCAGGGGACCTCCAGCCGGTTCTCTCCGCGCGCCCCCCTCCCAACTTTTTAAGCCGGCCGAGGCTCCAGGCACCCCGGCCAAGCCTTTCCCACGGCCCGCTGAGCTTCCAGGGGACCTCCAGCCGGTTCTCCGCGCGCCCCCCTCCCACCTTTTTAAGCCGGCCGAGGCTCCAGGCACCCCGGCCAAGCCTTTCCCACGGCCCGCTGAGCTTCCAGGGGACATCCAGCCGGTTCTCCGCGCGCCCCCCTCCTAACTCGACGCCCGAGGAGGCTCCAGGCACCCCGGCTGAGCCTTTTCGGCGGCCCGCTGATCTCCCGGAGGTCGCAACGGGGAATTGCCTCCCTCTCGCGGACACGGCGCGTAAATGCACCGCCTCTCGCACTTGGCGCACACTCACTCGCATCGCTACGCCTCCCGCGGCACTTTAAGCGACCGGGACCACCGCGAGCGCGGGCGATGACTAAGAGGCTCCCCGGCCGGCCTCGCGGAGCTCCGACGCTCCCCCGCGGGACTTCCGGCGGCCGGCCGGAGCCTCGGCACGGCTGCCGCACTCCCTAATAACACCCCGCGGGCCCCCGCGAGCCGAACGCTCGCTGCCGCGGGCGACCCGTGGTACCCCACGTGCCGAGGCGGACGCGTGACGGCGCGGGAGCCCTCGGCACTATATCACGGTCACGCATGTAGTCAAATCGTGTAAAATCACCGTTAGTTTATTCACAATATACGTAATAATTAAATACATATCAACACCGCGTATATTATTAATAAACATATGTATGTATTTATTTAATAATTAAATAAATATTAACATCGCGTATAATCATGCGGGCTCCGGGGGAAGGGGCCGATTTTTCGCCGTTCGTGGCCGACCGGGGAACCGGCGAAGGCGGACGCATCGCGGCGCGAGAGCCGTTGGCACTTTGGAAAAAAATAAAATAAAATTCGCCGACCGGGCTCCGGGGAAGAGGCCGATTTTTGGCCGTTCGTGGCCGACTTGGGAACCGGCGAAGGCGGACGCATCGCGGCGCGAGAGCCGTTGGCACTTTGAAAAAAAAAAAAAAAAAAAAAAAAAAAAAAAAATTCGCCCACCGGGCTCCGGGGGAAGAGGCCGGCTTTTCGCCGTTCGCGGCCGACCGGGGAACCGGCGAAGGCGGACGCGCTCTCCAACGAGCCCCGCCGGCCGGAGGAAGTGCGCCCTCTGGCGGACACGCCGTTGTAAATGAATGGGGTTTGGCACTTAGTGCATTTTTCGCCCAAGTCGAAGCGCGCTCCGGGCGAGGAGGCCGGATTCTCGCCACCCGTGGCCGGCCGGGGAACCGGCCAAGGCGGATAGGCTTTCACGGAGGTCCCGCCGGCTGGTCCGCGGGCCGATTAGGGTCCCGCGAGTGAGCGGTGGCGGTCCGGAATCCAGGCCGGCCAGGAGGCACCGCCAGGCGGATAGGCTTTCACGGAGGTCCCGCCGGCTGGTCCGCGGGCCGATTAGGGTCCCGCGAGTGAGCGGTGGCGGTCCGGAATCCAGGCCGGCCAGGAGGCACCGCCAGGCGGATAGGCTTTCACGGAGGTCCCGCCGGCTGGTCCGCGGGCCGATTAGGGTCCCGCGAGTGAGCGGTGGCGGTCCGGAATCCAGGCCGGCCAGGAGGCACCGCCAGGCGGATAGGCTTTCACGGAGGACCCGCCGGCTGGTCCGCGGGCCGATTAGGGTCCCGCGAGTGAGCGGTCGCGGTCCGGAATCCAGGCCGGCCAGGAGGCACCGCCAGGCGGATAGGCTTTCACGGAGGACCCGCCGGCTGGTCCGCGGGCCGATTAGGGTCCCGCGAGTGAGCGGTCGCGGTCCGGAATCCAGGCCGGCCAGGAGGCACCGCCAGGCGGATACACTCTCTAACGAGCCCCGCCGGCTGGTCCGCCGGGGGAAGTGCGCCCTCTGGCGGACACGCCGTTGTAAATGAATGGGGTTTGGCACTTAGTGCATTTTTCGACCAGCGGCAACGCAGGCTGACGGGCGGCCGCTTCCACGGGCCGGCACTACTCTACGGAGGCGCTAGCCGCCTCCGGTGGGGGCCGTGTGATCTCGCTGGATGCCCGAGGACCTTCCGCCAGGCCCGGCCCCAGCTTTTGCGCGCGCCCGGTCCTATTACCTGGTGGAAGCTGGAGGCCGGGGCTCGGCAGCTCGCTGCCCGGGGGACCTTCCGCGAGGCCCGGCCGCAGCTTTTACGCACGGCCGCTGCTATTCTCTGGCTCCGGCTTCGTCCCGGAGGGTGCTTGGGGAACGGCGGCGCACACCGCGAACGGCCGGTGGCGGTCGGCTGGTGGCGGTCGGGGGTGGCGCTTGGGGATGGCGCTTGGGGATGGTGGCGGTCGGCTGGTGGCGGTCGGCTGGTGGCGGTCGCCTTGTGGCGGTCGGGGGTGGCGCTTGGGGATGGTGGCTGTCGCCTTGTGGCGGTCGCCTTGTGGCGGTCGGGGGGTGGCGGTCGGGGATGGCGCTTGGGGATGGTGGCGGTCGGCTGGTGGCGGTCGGCTGGTGGCGGTCGGGGGTGGCGCTTGGGGATGGTGGCTGTCGCCTTGTGGCGGTCGGCTGGTGGCGGTCGGCTGGTGGCGGTCGGGGGTGGCGCTTGGGGATGGTGGCTGTCGCCTTGTGGCGGTCGGCTGGTGGCGGTCGCCTTGTGGCGGTCGGGGGGTGGCGGTCGGGGATGGCGCTTGGGGATGGTGGCTGTCACCTTGTGGCGGTCGGCTGGTGGCGGTCGGCTGGTGGCGGTCGCCTTGTGGCGGTCGGGGGGTGGCGGTCGGGGATGGCGCTTGGGGATGGTGGCGGTCGGCTGGTGGCGGTCGGCTGGTGGCGGTCGGCTGGTGGCGGTCGGGGGTGGCGCTTGGCGATGGTGGCTGTCGCCTTGTGGCGGTCGCCTTGTGGCGGTCGGGGGGTGGCGGTCGGGGATGGCGCTTGGGGATGGTGGCGGTCGGCTGGTGGCGGTCGGCTGGTGGCGGTCGGGGGTGGCGCTTGGGGATGGTGGCTGTCGC
>NW_026061415.1:0-2500 GCF_024217435.2 Syngnathus scovelli
CCTAAGTGCCAACGGCTGTTCCGCCGTAAAGGGTCCGACTCGGCTGGTTCCCGATGTCGGCCAGAACAAGTGAAAATTCGGCCTCTTCCCCTGGAGGTCAGTTGAAGTTTAACGAATATTTTCTAAGTGCCAACGGCTGCTCCGCCGTAAAGCGTCCGACTCGGCTGGTTCCCGATGTCGGCCAGAACAAGTGAAAATTCGGCCTCTTCCCCTGGAGGTCCGTTCAAGTTTAACGAATATTTTCTAAGTGCCAACGGCTGCTCCGCCGTAAAGCGTCCGACTCGGCTGGTTCCCGATGTCGGCCAGAACAAGTGAAAATTCGGCCTCTTCCCCTGGAGGTCAGTTGAAGTTTAACGAATATTTTCTAAGTGCCAACGGCTGCTCCGCCGTAAAGCGTCCGACTCGGCTGGTTCCCGATGTCGGCCAGAACAAGTGAAAATTCGGCCTCTTCCCCTGGAGGTCAGTTGAAGTTTAACGAATATTTTCTAAGTGCCAACGGCTGCTCCGCCGTAAAGCGTCCGACTCGGCTGGTTCCCGATGTCGGCCAGAACAAGTGAAAATTCGGCCTCTTCCCCTGGAGGTCCGTTCAAGTTTGGGGAATATTTTCTAAGTGCCAACGGCTGCTCCGCCTTAAAGCGTCCGACTCGGCTGGTTCCCGATGTCGGCCAGAACAAGTGAAAATCCGGCCTCTTCCCCTGGAAGTCCGGCCGAGTTAAGGCAAATATTTCCTAAGTGCCAACGGCTGCTCAGCCTTAAAGGGCCCGACTCGGCTGGTTCCCGATGTCGGCCAGAAGAAGTGACAATTCGGCCTCTTCCCCTGGAGGTCTTTTCAAGTTTAACGAATATTTTCTGAGTGCCAACGGCTGCTCCGCCTTAAAGCGTCCGACTCGGCTGGTTCCCGATGTCGGCCAGAACAAGTGACAATTCGGCCTCTTCCCCTGGAGGTCCTTTCAAGTTTAACGAATATTTTCTAAGTGCCAACGGCTGCTCCGCCGTAAAGCGTCCGACTCGGCTGGTTCCCGATGTCGGCCAGAACAGGTGAAAATTCGGCCTCTTCCCCTGGAGGTCCGTTCAAGTTTGGCGAATATTTTCTAAGTGCCAACGGCTGCTCCGCCTTAAAGTGTCCGACTCGGCTGGTTCCCGATGTCGGGCAGAACAAGTGACAATTCGGCCTCTTCCCCTGGAAGTCCGGCCGAGTTTGGCGAATATTTTCTAAGTGCCAACGGCTGCTCCGCCGTAAAGAGTCCGACTCGGCTGGTTCCCGATGTCGGCCAGAAAAAGTGACAATTCGGCCTCTTCCCCTGGAGGTCCTTTGAAGTTTAGCGAATATTTTCTAAGTGCCAACGGCTCTTGCGCCGAAAAGCGTCCGCCTCGGCTGGTTCCCGCGGTCGGCCGTAATAGGCGAAAATTCGGCCTCTTCCCCTGGAGCGACCTCCAAATTTGGGCGAAATTTTTTCTAAGTGCCTAAAGGTACCAGGGGTTTGGGTACCAGGGGTGCATTACCAACTGGTCTTTTGTCAACCCATGTACTTTTTCTAGAGTACATGGGTTGGTCCCCCCACTTAGTGTACTCATCACTTTACCCCCCTTTCGCAAAATATAGTCAGAACGAGCATGGGGGACGCAATTGTTTTCCATGCAAATCAATTGGGCCTGGTCCGAGCGCTGGTAACGGCCGCCAGCAAGCGTCCCCTGCTCGGATAGCAGAACTGAAGAAGGCACGGCACTTCCAGAGAGAGAGAGAAAATTTTCTAAGTGCCACATTTCTCAAAAATTTTCAAAGTGCCACATCTCTCAAAAAATTTCTAAGTGCCACATCTCTCAAAAAATTTCTAAGTGCCACATCTCTCAAAAAATTTCTAAGTGCCACATCTCTCAAAAACTTTCAAAGTGCCACATCTCTGAAAAACTTTCTAAGTGCCACGTCTCTGAAAAATTTTCTAAGTGCCACGGCACGGCTGTGAAATATTCAAAGTCCTACAGGCATTGGCAGAATGCGCGGACGGCCGTCTGCTCCCGGCGGCCGCCGCGAAGCTACTACCCCCTCCCGGGGACGGCTGTCTGCTCCCGGCAGCCGTCCTTACCCCCCTCCCCCGTTTGCACCGCCTGAAGTTAGACCCGCCTTGGTAGGGCCCCCACCGGCCCCGGCTCGCCGGCGTTGGGTGGACGGTTCCTGCCCACTTGCGGGTCCCGGTCGCTTGGCAACCGACCGGGGAGGACCAGCCGCCTCCTTAAACACAGGCTGGAAGGGAAATCCGGTCAAGCTACGGAGGACCGGCCGCCTCCTTAAACACAGGCCGGAAGGGAAATCCGATCAAGCTACGGAGGACCGGTCGCCTCCCTAAACACAGGCCGGGCAAAAATCTGCGAATGGGCCCGTCAAGGGTAGTGGGTCATCCAAGGTGGGAGGTACCGGCCGCCTCCTTAAACACAGGCCGGGCAAAAATCTGCGAATGGGCCCGTCAAGGGTAGTGGGTCATCCAAGGTGGGAGGTACCGGC
>NW_026061415.1:15000-32264 GCF_024217435.2 Syngnathus scovelli
TCCCCGACCGCCACAAGGCGACCGCCACAAGGCGACCGCCACAAGGCGACAGCCACCATCCCCAAGCGCCATCCCCGACCGCCACAAGGCGACCGCCACCAGCCGACCGCCACAAGGCGACAGCCACCATCCCCAAGCGCCATCCCCAAGCGCCACCCCCGACCGCCACCAGCCGACCGCCACCAGCCGACCGCCACCAGCCGACCGCCACCAGCCGACAGCCACCATCCCCAAGCGCCACCCCCGACCGCCGCCCCCCGACCGCCACAAGGCGACCGCCACCAGCCGACCGCCACAAGGCGACAGCCACCATCCCCAAGCGCCACCCCCGACCGCCACCCCCCGACCGCCACCAGCCGACCGCCACCAGCCGACCGCCACCAGCCGACCGCCACAAGGCGACAGCCACCATCCCCAAGCGCCATCCCCGACCGCCACCCCCCGACCGCCACAAGGCGACAGCCACCATCCCCAAGCGCCATCCCCGACCGCCACCCCCCGACCGCCACCAGCCGACCGCCACCAGCCGACCGCCACAAGGCGACAGCCACCATCCCCAAGCGCCATCCCCGACCGCCACAAGGCGACCGCCACAAGGCGACCGCCACCAGCCGACCGCCACAAGGCGACAGCCACCATCCCCAAGCGCCATCCCCGACCGCCACAAGGCGACCGCCACAAGGCGACCGCCACCAGCCGACCGCCACAAGGCGACAGCCACCATCCCCAAGCGCCATCCCCGACCGCCACCCCCCGACCGCCACCAGCCGACCGCCACCAGCCGACAGCCACCATCCCCAAGCGCCATCCCCAAGCGCCACCCCCGACCGCCACCAGCCGACCGCCACCAGCCGACCGCCACCAGCCGACCGCCACCAGCCGACAGCCACCATCCCCAAGCGCCATCCCCAAGCGCCACCCCCGACCGCCACCAGCCGACAGCCACCAGCCGACCGCCACCAGCCGACCGCCACCGGCCGTTCGCGGTGTGCGCCGCCGTTCCCCAAGCACCCTCCGGGACGAAGCCGGAGCCAGAGAATAGCAGCGGTGGTGCGTAAAAGCTGCGGCCGGGCCTCGCGGAAGGTCCCCGGGCGGCGAGCTGCGGAGCCCCGGCCTCCAGCTTCCACCAGGTAATAGGACCGGGCGCGCGTAAAAGCTGCGGCCGGGCCTCGCGGAAGGTCCTCGGGCATCCAGCGAGATCACACGGCCCCCACCGGAGGCGGCTAGCGCCTCCGTAGAGTAGTACCGGCCCGTGGAAGCGGCCGCCCGTCAGCCTGCGTTGCCGCTGGTCGAAAAATGCACTAAGTGCCAAACCCCATTCATTTACAACGGCGTGTCCGCCAGAGGGCGCACTTCCCCCGGCGGACCAGCCGGCGGGGCTCGTTAGAGAGTGTATCCGCCTGGCAGTGCCTCCTGGACGGCCTGTATTCCGGACCGCGACCGCTAACTTACGGGAGCCTAAACGGCCCGCGGACCAGCCGGCGGGTCCTCCGTGAAAGCCTATCCGCCTGGCGGTGCCTCCTGGCCGGCCTGGATTCCGGACCGCGACCGCTCACTCGCGGGACCCTAAACGGCCCGCGGACCAGCCGGCGGGTCCTCCGTGAAAGCCTATCCGCCTGGCGGTGCCTCCTGGCCGGCCTGGATTCCGGACCGCCACCGCTCACTCGCGGGACCCTAAACGGCCCGCGGACCAGCCGGCGGCTCCTCCGTGAAAGCCTATCCGCCTGGCGGTGCCTCCTGGCCGGCCTGGATTCCGGACCGCCACCGCTCACTCGCGGGACCCTAATCGGCCCGCGGACCAGCCGGCGGATCCTCCGTGAAAGCCTATCCGCCTTCGCCGGTTCCCCGGCCGGCCACGGGTGGCGAGAATCCGGCCTCCTCGCCCGGAGCGCGCTTCGACTTGGGCGAAAAATGCACCAAGTGCCAAACCCCATTCATTTACAACGGCGTGTCCGCCAGAGGGCGCACTTCCTCCGGCCGGCGGGGCTCGTTAGAGAGCGCGTCCGCCTTGGCCGGTTCCCCGGCCGGCCACGGGTGGCGAGAATCCGGCCTCCTCGCCCGGAGCGCGCTTCGACTTGGGCGAAAAATGCACTAAGTGCCAAACCCCATTCATTTACAACGGCGTGTCCGCCAGAGGGCGCACTTCCTCCGGCCGGCGGGGCTCGTTAGAGAGCGCGTCCGCTTTCGCCGGTTCCCCGGTCGGCCTGCGAACGGCGAAAAGCCGGCCTCTTCCCCCGGAGCCCGGTGGGCGAATTTTTTTTTTTTTTTTTTTTTTTCAAAGTGCCAACGGCTCTCGCGCCGCGCTGCGTCCGCCTTCGCCGGTTCCCCGGTCGGCCCGAACGAGCGAAAATTCGGCCTCTTGCCCCGGAGCCCGGTCGGCGAATTATTTATTTATTTATTTATTTATTTATTTATTTATTTATTTATTTATTTTTCCAAAGTGCCAACGGCTCTCGCGCCGCGATGCGTCCGCCTTCGCCGGTTCCCCGGTCGGCCACGAACGGCCAAAAATCGGCCTCTCCCCCCGGAGCCCGGTCGGCGAATTATTATTTATTTATTTATTTATTTATTTATTTATTTTTCCAAAGTGCCAACGGCTCTCGCGCCGCGATGCGTCCGCCTTCGCCGGTTCCCCGGTCGGCCACGAAGTATTGCGCATGATTATACGCGATGTTAATATTTATTTAATTATTAAATAAATACATACATGTGTTTATTAATAATATACGCGATGTTAATATTTATTTAATTATTACCTATATTATGAATAAACTAACGGTGATTTTACACGATTTGACTACATACGTGACCGTGAGATAGTGCCGAGGGCTCCCGCGCCGTCACGCGTCCGCCTTGGCACGGGTCGCCCGCGGCAGCGAGCGTTCGGCTCGCGGGGGTCCGCGGGGTGTTATTAGGGAGTGCGGCAGCCGTGCCGAGGCTCCGGCCGGCCGCCGGAAGTCCCGCGGGGGAGCGTCGGAGCTCCGCGAGGCCGGCCGGGGAGCCTCTTAGTCATCGCCCGCGCTCGCGGTGGTCCCGGTCGCTTAAAGTGCCACGGGAGGCGTAGCGATGCGAGTGAGTGTGCGCCAAGTGCGAGAGGCGGTGCATTTACGCGCCGTGTCCGCGAGAGGGAGGCAATTCCCCGTTGCGACCTCCGGGAGATCAGCGGGCCGTTCAAATCGCTTAGCCGGGGTGCCGGGAGCCGAGTTAGGAGGGGGGCGCGCGGAGAACCGGCCGGAGGTCCCCTGGAAGCTCAGCGGGACGTGGGAAACGCTTGGCCGGGGTGCCGGAAGCCTCGGCCGGCTTAAAAGTGAGGAGGAAAGCGCGCGGAGAACCGGCCGGAGGTCCCCTGGAAGCTCAGCGGGCCGTGGGAAAAAAGCTCAGCCGGGGTGCCGGAAGCCTCGGCCGGCTTAAAACGTGAGGAGGAAAGCACCGGGAGAACCGGCTGGAGGTCTTCTGGAAGCTCAGCGGGCCGCCGAAAACGCGTAGCCGAGGTGCCGGGAGCCTCCTCGGGCGTCAAAAGTGAGGAGCGACGCACCCCCGAGAACCGCCTGGGTCCTCCAGCCACCGTTGAAAAAGACGTCGAGTCAGGCTACCTTAAGAGAGTCACAGCTACTCCCGCCGTTTACCCGCGCGGAGCGTCATCGCCTCCGCGAACCGTCAAAAATAAATAAATACATGAATAAATGTCAAGTGAGCCTACCTTAAGAGAGTCGTAGTTACTCCCGCCGTTCGGCCGCTCAAAGTGTCATCGGAAGCGGACCCACGCAAGTAAGTGTGCGCAAAGTGCGAGAGGTGGTGTTTTTACTCGCCGCGTCCGCCAGAGGGAGGCAATTCCCCGCCGCGACGGCACGGGCAGCTTCCGAGCGTCTCCCCGAGCGCTCGGAAGTCCGTGCGGGGGGGAGATGAGAGCCGTGCGAGGTACCAGGTGGAGCCGGACGGCGCGGTGCTTCCAAGCAGCCGATCCGCTGGGCTTGGAGCTATTTTCGGCCGCCGGAGGTCCCGCGGAGGAGCGTCGGAGCTCCGCGAGGCCGGGGAGCCTCTCGGTAATCACCCGGGGCCGGCGGAGCGTTATTCGGCCGCTCTGCGCGCGCGCGCACGGCCTCCCGGCGGTGCCGGGGGGTGGTGCGCGAGCGCGCCGGCCGCCGGAGGTCCCGCGGAGGAGCGTCGGAGCTCCGCGAGGCCGGGGAGCCTCTCGGTAATCACCCGGGGCCGGCGGAGCGTTATTCGGCCGCTCTGCGCGCGCGCGCACGGCCTCCCGGCGGTGCCGGGGGGTGGTGCGCGAGCGCGCCGGCCGCCGGAGGTCCCGCGGAGGAGCGTCGGAGCTCCGCGAGGCCGGGGAGCCTCTCGGTAATCACCCGGGGCCGGCGGAGCGTTATTCGGCCGCTCTGCGCGCGCGCGCACGGCCTCCCGGCGGTGCCGGGGGGTGGTGCGCGAGCGCGCCGGCCGCCGGAGGTCCCGCGGAGGAGCGTCGGAGCTCCGCGAGGCCGGGGAGCCTCTCGGTAATCACCCGGGGCCGGCGGAGCGTTATTCGGCCGCTCTGCGCGCGCGCGCACGGCCTCCCGGCGGTGCCGGGGGGTGGTGCGCGAGCGCGCCGGCCGCCGGAGGTCCCGCGGAGGAGCGTCGGAGCTCCGCGAGGCCGGGGAGCCTCTCGGTAATCACCCGGGGCCGGCGGAGCGTTATTCGGCCGCTCTGCGCGCGCGCGCACGGCCTCCCGGCGGTGCCGGTCGCCTCCGCGAACCGCCAAAATAAATGTCAAGTGAGCCTACCTTAAGAGAGTCACAGTTACTCCCGCCGTTTACCCGCGCGGAGCGTCATCGCCTCCGCGAACCGTCAAAAATAAATAAATACATGAATAAATAAATGTCAAGTGAGCCTACCTTAAGAGAGTCACAGTTACTCCCGCCGTTTACCCGCGCGGAGCGTCATCGCCTCCGCGAACCGTCAAAAATAAATAAATACATAAATAAATAGTCAAGTGAGCCTACCTTAGGAGAGTCGCAGTTACTCCCGCCGTTCGGCCGCTTAAAGTGCCACGGGAGGCGTAGCAATGCGAGTGAGTGTGCGCCAAGTGCGAGAGGCGGTGTATTTACTCGCCGTGTCCGCGAGAGGGAGGTAACTCCCCGTTGCGACCTCCGGGAGAGCAACGGGCCGCCGAAAACGCTCAGCCGAGGTGCTGGAAGCCTCGGCCGGCTCGCAAAGCGAGGCGCGAGGCACCGGGAGAACCGGCTGGAGGTCCCCTGGAAGCTCAGCGGGCCGTGGGAAACGCTCGGCCGAGGTGCTGGAAGCCTCGGCCGGCTCACAAAGCGAGGCGGGAGGCACCGGGAGAACCGGCTGGAGGTCCCTCGGAAGCTCAGCGGGCCGTGGAGAAAGCTTAGCCGGGGTGCTGGAAGCCTCGGCCGGCTCACAAAGCGAGGCGCGAGGCACCGGGAGAACCGGCTGCAGGTCCCCTGGAAGCTCAGCGGGCCGTGGAGAAAGCTTAGCCGGGGTGCTGGAAGCCTCGGCCGGCTCACAAAGCGAGGCGCGAGGCACCGGGAGAACCGGCTGGAGGTCCCTCGGAAGCTCAGCGGGCCGTGGAGAAAGCTTAGCCGGGGTGCCGGAAGCCTCGGCCGGCTTAAAATGTGAGGAGGAAACCGGCTGGACGTCTTCTGGAAGATCAGCGGGCCGTGGAAAATGCTAAGCCGAGGTGCTGGTTGTCGAATAAGGCTCCGCCATCTCGTAGAAGGTGCTAATAAAGTTCATATCCGCTCGGCTGGAGGTAATTGGCCAGCGGACCGGCCGGCGGGACCTCCGTGACCGCCTATCCGCCTGCCGGTGGCTGCTGGCCGGCGTGCATTCCGGGCCGCGACCGCTAACTTACGGGACCCTAAATGGCCCGCGGACCAGCTGGCGGGACCTCCGTGACAGCCTACCCGCCTGGCGGTGGCTGCTGGCCGGCGTGGATTCCGGGCCGCGACCGCTCACTTACGGGACCCTAATTGGCCCGCGGACCAGCTGGCGGGACCTCCGTGACAGCCTACCCGCCTCCCGGTGGCTGCTGGCCGGCGCGGATTCCGGGCCGCGACCGCTAACTTACGGGACCCCAATTGGCCCGCGGACCAGCCGGCGGGACCCCCGTGACCGCCTATCCGCCTTGGCCGGTTCCCCGGCCGGCCACGGATGGCGAGAATCCGGCCTCCTCGCCCGGAGCGCTCGTCGGCTTCGGCGAAAAATGCACTAAGTGCCAAACCCCATTCATTTACAATGGCGTGTCCGCCAGAGGGCGCAGTTCCCCCCGCGGACCAGCCGGCGGGACCTCCGTGACCGCCTATCCGCCCGCGCTGGTTCCCCGGCCGGCGCGAATTCCGGGCCGCGACCGCTAAATTACGGGACCCAAATTGGCCCGCGGACCAGCCGGCGGGACCTCCGTGACCGCCTATCCGCCTCCGCTGGTTCCCCGGTCGGCGTGGATTCCGGACCGCGACCGCTAAATTACGGGACCCAAAATGGCCCGCGGACCAGCCGGCGGGACCTCCGTGACCGCCTATCCGCCTCCGCTGGTTCCCCGGTCGGCGTGGATTCCGGACCGCGACCGCTAAATTACGGGACCCAAATTGGCCCGCGGACCAGCCGGCGGGACCTCCGTGACCGCCTATCCGCCTCCGCTGGTTCCCCGGTCGGCGTGGATTCCGGACCGCGACCGCTAAATTACGGGACCCAAAATGGCCCGCGGACCAGCCGGCGGGACCTCCGTGACCGCCTATCCGCCTCCGCTGGTTCCCCGGTCGGCCACAGATGACGAATATTCGGCCTCTCGCTCTGGAAGTCCTGCCGACTTAGCCGAAAATTTTCTAAGTGCCATCGGCTCTCGCTCGGAAAAGTGTCCGCCTCGTCTGGTTCCCCAGCTCGGCCTCAGAATTCGAAAATTCGGCCTCTCTGAGGTACCAGGGGTAGGCTTTATGTACTTGGTCCCCCCAGTTAGTGTACTCATCACTTTACCCCCCTTTCGCAAAATATAGTCGGCACGTATGTGCAGAACTGTTTATTTTCATTTTAAAAATTTTCTAAGTGCCAGCGGAAGCTGTCACACGAACTGTCCGAGCTACCACGGTGCCCATCCCGGGCAGTGACGGCAAAAGGCCGATGTGTGTTTGATGGAAGTCTGAATAATTTCTAAGTGCCAACGGCTCAACCGCCGTAAAGTGTCCGCCTCGGCTGGTTCTCCATGTCGGCCCGAACGAGCGAAAATTCGGCCTCTTCCCCTGGAGGTCCGGAACATTTTGGCGAATATTTTCAAAGTGCCAACGGCTGTTCCGCCGTAAAGTGTCCGACCCGGCTGGTTCCTCCGGTCGGCCCGAACGAGCGAAAATTCGGCCTCTTCCCCTGGAGGTCCTGTGAAGTTTAACGAATATTTTCTAAGTGCCAACGGCTGTTCCGCCGTAACGTGTCCGACCCGGCTGGTTCCTCCGGTCGGCCCGAACGAGCGAAAATTCGGCCTCTTCCCCTGGAGGTCCGGACGACTTTGGCGAATATTTTCTAAGTGCGAACGGCTGTTGCGCCGTAACGTGTCCGACCCGGCTGGTTCCTCCGGTCGGCCCGAACGAGCGAAAATTCGGCCTCTTCCCCTGGAGGTCAGGAACATTTTGACGAATATTTTCAAAGTGCCAACGGCTGTTGCGCCGTAAGGTGTCCGACCCGGCTGGTTCCTCCGGTCGGCCCGAACGAGCGAAAATTCGGCCTCTTCCCCTGGAGGTCCGGAACATTTTGGCGAATATTTTCAAAGTGCCAACGGCTGTTCCGCCGTAAAGTGTCCGACCCGGCTGGTTCCTCCGGTCGGCCCGAACGAGCGAAAATTCGGCCTCTTCCCCTGGAGGTCCGGACGACTTTGGCGAATATTTTCTAAGTGCGAACGGCTGTTGCGCCGTAAAGTGTCCGACCCGGCTGGTTCCTCCGGTCGGCCCGAACGAGCGAAAATTCGGCCTCTTCCCCTGGAGGTCCGGAACATTTTGGCGAATATTTCCTAAGTGCCAACGGCTGTTGCGCCGTAACGTGTCCGACCCGGCTGGTTCCTCCGGTCGGCCCGAACAAGCGAAAATTCGGCCTCTTCCCCCTGGAGGTCCGGACGACTTTGGCGAATATTTTCTAAGTGCGAACGGCTGTTGCGCCGTAACGTGTCCGACCCGGCTGGTTCCTCCGGTCGTCCCGAACGAGCGAAAATTCGGCCTCTTCCCCTGGAGGTCCGGACGACTTTGGCGAATATTTTCTAAGTGCGAACGGCTGTTGCACCGTAACGTGTCCGACCCGGCTGGTTCCTCCGGTCGGCCCGAACGAGCGAAAATTCGGCCTCTTCCCCTGGAGGTCCGGACGACTTTGACGAATATTTTCTAAGTGCCAACGGCTGTTCCGCCGTAACGTGTCCGACCCGGCCGGTTCCTCCGGTCGGCCCGAACGAGCGAAAATTCGGCCTCTTCCCCTGGAGGTCCGGAACATTTTGGCGAATATTTTCTAAGTGCGAACGGCTGTTGCGCCGTAAAGTGTCCGACCCGGCTGGTTCCTCCGGTCGGCCCGAACGAGCGAAAATTCGGCCTCTTCCCCTGGAGGTCCGGACGACTTTGACGAATATTTTCTAAGTGCCAACGGCTGTTCCGCCGTAACGTGTCCGACCCGGCCGGTTCCTCCGGTCGGCCCGAACGAGCGAAAATTCGGCCTCTTCCCCTGGAGGTCCGGAACATTTTGGCGAATATTTTCTAAGTGCGAACGGCTGTTGCGCCGTAAAGTGTCCGACCCGGCCGGTTCCTCCGGTCGGCCCGAACGAGCGAAAATTCGGCCTCTTCCCCTGGAGGTCCGGAACATTTTGGCGAATATTTTCAAAGTGCCAACGGCTGTTGCGCCGTAACGTGTCCGACCCGGCTGGTTCCTCCGGTCGGCCCGAACGAGCGAAAATTCGGCCTCTTCCCCTGGAGGTCCGGACGACTTTGGCGAATATTTTCTAAGTGCGAACGGCTGTTGCGCCGTAACGTGTCCGACCCGGCTGGTTCCTCCGGTCGGCCCGAACGAGCGAAAATTCGGCCTCTTCCCCTGGAGGTCCGGAACATTTTGGCGAATATTTTCAAAGTGCCAACGGCTGTTGCGCCGTAACGTGTCCGACCCGGCTGGTTCCTCCGGTCGGCTTGAACAAGCGAAAATTCGGCCTCTTCCCCTGGAGGTCCGGACGACTTTGGCGAATATTTTCTAAGTGCGAACGGCTGTTGCGCCGTAACGTGTCCGACCCGGCTGGTTCCTCCGGTCGGCCCGAACGAGCGAAAATTCGGCCTCTTCCCCTGGAGGTCCGGAACATTTTGGCGAATATTTTCTAAGTGCGAACGGCTGTTGCGCCGTAAAGTGTCCGACCCGGCCGGTTCCTCCGGTCGGCCCGAACGAGCGAAAATTCGGCCTCTTCCCCTGGAGGTCCGGAACATTTTGGCGAATATTTTCAAAGTGCCAACGGCTGCTCCGCCGTAAAGTGTCCGACCCGGCTGGTTCCTCCGGTCGGCCCGAACGAGCGAAAATTCGGCCTCTTCCCCTGGAGGTCCGGACGACTTTGGCGAATATTTTCAAAGTGCCAACGGCTGTTGCGCCGTAACGTGTCCGACCCGGCTGGTTCCTCCGGTCGGCCCGAACGAGCGAAAATTCGGCCTCTTCCCCTGGAGGTCCTGTGAAGTTTAACGAATATTTTCTAAGTGCCAACGGCTGTTGCGCCGTAACGTGTCCGACCCGGCTGGTTCCTCCGGTCGGCCCGAACGAGCGAAAATTCGGCCTCTTCCCCTGGAGGTCCGGAACATTTTGGCGAATATTTTCAAAGTGCCAACGGCTGTTGCGCCGTAACGTGTCCGACCCGGCTGGTTCCTCCGGTCGGCCCGAACAAGCGAAAATTCGGCCTCTTCCCCCTGGAGGTCCGGACGACTTTGGCGAATATTTTCTAAGTGCGAACGGCTGTTGCGCCGTAACGTGTCCGACCCGGCTGGTTCCTCCGGTCGTCCCGAACGAGCGAAAATTCGGCCTCTTCCCCTGGAGGTCCGGACGACTTTGGCGAATATTTTCTAAGTGCGAACGGCTGTTGCACCGTAACGTGTCCGACCCGGCTGGTTCCTCCGGTCGGCCCGAACGAGCGAAAATTCGGCCTCTTCCCCTGGAGGTCCGGACGACTTTGACGAATATTTTCTAAGTGCCAACGGCTGTTCCGCCGTAACGTGTCCGACCCGGCCGGTTCCTCCGGTCGGCCCGAACGAGCGAAAATTCGGCCTCTTCCCCTGGAGGTCCGGAACATTTTGGCGAATATTTTCTAAGTGCGAACGGCTGTTGCGCCGTAAAGTGTCCGACCCGGCTGGTTCCTCCGGTCGGCCCGAACGAGCGAAAATTCGGCCTCTTCCCCTGGAGGTCCGGACGACTTTGACGAATATTTTCTAAGTGCCAACGGCTGTTCCGCCGTAACGTGTCCGACCCGGCCGGTTCCTCCGGTCGGCCCGAACGAGCGAAAATTCGGCCTCTTCCCCTGGAGGTCCGGAACATTTTGGCGAATATTTTCTAAGTGCGAACGGCTGTTGCGCCGTAAAGTGTCCGACCCGGCCGGTTCCTCCGGTCGGCCCGAACGAGCGAAAATTCGGCCTCTTCCCCTGGAGGTCCGGAACATTTTGGCGAATATTTTCAAAGTGCCAACGGCTGTTGCGCCGTAACGTGTCCGACCCGGCTGGTTCCTCCGGTCGGCCCGAACGAGCGAAAATTCGGCCTCTTCCCCTGGAGGTCCGGACGACTTTGGCGAATATTTTCTAAGTGCGAACGGCTGTTGCGCCGTAACGTGTCCGACCCGGCTGGTTCCTCCGGTCGGCCCGAACGAGCGAAAATTCGGCCTCTTCCCCTGGAGGTCCGGAACATTTTGGCGAATATTTTCAAAGTGCCAACGGCTGTTGCGCCGTAACGTTCCCGACCCGGCTGGTTCCTCCGGTCGGCTTGAACAAGCGAAAATTCGGCCTCTTCCCCTGGAGGTCCGGACGACTTTGGCGAATATTTTCTAAGTGCGAACGGCTGTTGCGCCGTAAAGTGTCCGACCCGGCTGGTTCCTCCGGTCGGCCCGAACGAGCGAAAATTCGGCCTCTTCCCCTGGAGGTCCGGACGACTTTGACGAATATTTTCTAAGTGCCAACGGCTGTTCCGCCGTAACGTGTCCGACCCGGCCGGTTCCTCCGGTCGGCCCGAACGAGCGAAAATTCGGCCTCTTCCCCTGGAGGTCCTGTCAAGTTTAACGAATATTTTCTAAGTGCCATCGGCTCTTCCGCCGTTACGTGTCCGACCCGGCTGGTTCCTCCGGTCGGCCTGAACAAGTGAAAATTCGGCCTCTTCCCCTGGAGGTCCGGAACATTTTGGCGAATATTTTCTAAGTGCCATCGGCTCTTCCGCCGTAAGGTGTCCGACTCGGCCGGTTCCTCCGGTCGGCCTGAACGAGCGAAAATTCGGCCTCTTCCCCTGGAGGTCCTGTCAAGTTTAACGAATATTTTCTAAGTGCCATCGGCTCTTCCGCCGTAAGGTGTCCGACTCGGCCGGTTCCTCCGGTCGGCCTGAACAAGTGAAAATTCGGCCTCTTCCCCTGGAGGTCCGGAACATTTTGGCGAATATTTTCTAAGTGCCATCGGCTCTTCCGCCGTAAGGTGTCCGACTCGGCCGGTTCCTCCGGTCGGCCTGAACGAGCGAAAATTCGGCCTCTTCCCCTGGAGGTCCTGTCAAGTTTAACGAATATTTTCTAAGTGCCATCGGCTCTTCCGCCGTAAAGCGTCCGACTCGGCTGGTTCCCGATGTCGGCCAGAACAAGTGGAAATTCGGCCTCTTCCCCTGGAGGTCAGTTGAAGTTTAACGAATATTTTCTAAGTGCCAACGGCTGCTCCGCCGTAAAGCGTCCGACTCGGCTGGTTCCCGATGTCGGCCAGAACAAGTGAAAATTCGGCCTCTTCCCCTGGAGGTCCGTTCAAGATTAACGAATATTTCCTAAGTGCCAACGGCTGCTCCGCCGTAAAGCGTCCGACTCGGCTGGTTCCCGATGTCGGCCAGAACAAGTGAAAATTCGGCCTCTTCCCCTGGAGGTCCGTTCAAGATTAACGAATATTTTCTAAGTGCCAACGGCTCTTGCGCCGAAAAGCGTCCGCCTCGGCTGGTTCCCGCGGTCGGACACAAAATGTGTCAATTCGGCCTCTCTGAGGTACCAGGGGTAGGCTTTATGTACTTGGTCCCCCCACTTAGTGTACTCATCACTTTACCCCCCTTTCGCAAAATATAGTCGGCACGTATGTGCAGAACTGTTTATTTTCATTTTAAAAATTGTCTAAGTGCCAGCGGAAGCTGTCACACGAACTGTCCGAGCTACCACGGTGCCCATCCCGGGCAGTGACGGCAAAAGGCCGATGTGTGTTTGATGGAAGTCTGAATAATTTCTAAGTGCCAACGGCTCAACCGCCGTAAAGTGTCCGCCTCGGCCGGTTCTCCCGGTCGGCCCGAACGAGCGAAAATTCGGCCTCTTTCCCTGGAGGTCCGGAACATTTTGGCGAATATTTTCTAAGTGCCAACGGGGTGCTCCGCCGTAAAGTGTCCGCCTCGGCTGGTTCCCCCGGTCGGCCAGAACAAGTGAAAATTCGGCCTCTTCCCCTGGAGGTCCGGAACATTTTGGCGAATATTTCCTAAGTGCCAACGGCTGCTCCGCCGTAAAGTGTCCGCCTCGGCCGGTTCACCCGGTCGGCCAGAACAAGTGAAAATTCGGCCTCTTCCCCTGGAGGTCCGGAACATTTTGGCAAATATTTCCTAAGTGCCAACGGCTGCTCCGCCGTAAAGTGTCCGACTCGGCCGGTTCCCCCGGTCGGCCAGAACAAGTGAAAATCCGGCCTCTTCCCCTGGAAGTCCGGCCGAGTTAAGGCAAATATTTCCTAAGTGCCAACGGCTGTTCCGCCGTAAAGGGTCCGACTCGGCTGGTTCCCGATGTCGGCCAGAACAAGTGAAAAATCGGCCTCTTCCCCTGGAAGTCCGGCCGAGTTCGGCGAATATTTCCTAAGTGCCAACGGCTGTTCCGCCGTAAAGAGTCCGACTCGGCTGGTTCCCGATGTCGGCCAGAACAAGTGAAAATCCGGCCTCTTCCCCTGGAGGTCCGGAACATTTTGGCAAATATTTCCTAAGTGCCAACGGCTGCTCAGCCTTAAAGTGTCCGACTCGGCTGGTTCCCGATGTCGGCCAGAACAAGTGAAAATCCGGCCTCTTCCCCTGGAAGTCCGGCCGAGTTAAGGCGAATATTTCCTAAGTGCCAACGGCTGTTCCGCCGTAAAGAGTCCGACTCGGCTGGTTCCCGATGTCGGCCAGAACAAGTGAAAATCCGGCCTCTTCCCCTGGAAGTCCGGCCGAGTTAAGGCAAATATTTCCTAAGTGCCAACGGCTGTTCCGCCGTAAAGAGTCCGACTCGGCTGGTTCCCGATGTCGGCCAGAACAAGTGAAAATCCGGCCTCTTCCCCTGGAAGTCCGGCCGAGTTAAGGCGAATATTTCCTAAGTGCCAACGGCTGCTCAGCCTTAAAGTGTCCGACTCGGCTGGTTCCCGATGTCGGCCAGAACAAGTGAATATTCGGCCTCTTCCCCTGGAGGTCCGGAACATTTTGGCAAATATTTTCTAAGTGCTAACGGCTGTTGCGCCGTAACGTGTCCGACCCGGCTGGTTCTCCCGGTCGGCCCGAACGAGCGAAAATTCGGCCTCTTCCCCTGGAGGTCCGGAACATTTTGGCGAATATTTCCTAAGGGCCAACGGCTGCTCCGCCGTAAAGAGACCGACTCGGCTGGTTCCCGATGTCGGCCAGAACAAGTGAAAATTCGGCCTCTTCCCCTGGAGGTCAGTTGAAGTTTAACGAATATTTCCTAAGTGCCAACGGCTGCTCCGCCGTAAAGTGTCCGACTCGGCTGGTTCCCGATGTCGGCCAGAACAAGTGAATATTCGGCCTCTTCCCCTGGAGGTCCGGAACATTTTGGCAAATATTTCCTAAGTGCCAACGGCTGCTCCGCCGTAAAGAGTCCGACTCGGCTGGTTCCCGATTTCGGCCAGAACAAGTGAAAATTCGGCCTCTTCCCCTGGAAGTCCGGCCGAGTTCGGCGAATATTTCCTAAGTGCCAACGGCTCTTGCGCCGAAAAGCGTCCGACTCGGCTGGTTCCCGATGTCGGCCAGAACAAGTGAATATTCGGCCTCTTCCCCTGGAGGTCCGTTCAAGATTAACGAATATTTTCTAAGTGCCAACGGCTGCTCCGCCGTAAAGCGTCCGTCTCGGCTGGTTCCCGATGTCGGCCAGAACAAGTGGAAATTCGGCCTCTTCCCCTGGAAGTGCGGCCAAGTTTGGCGAATATTTCCTAAGTGCCAACGGCTGCTCCGCCGTAAAGCGTCCGACTCGGCTGGTTCCCGATGTCGGCCAGAACAAGTGAAAATTCGGCCTCTTCCCCTGGAGGTCCGTTCAAGTTTAACGAATATTTTCTAAGTGCCAACGGCTGCTCCGCCGTAAAGGGTCCGACTCGGCTGGTTCCCGATGTCGGCCAGAACAAGTGAAAATCCGGCCTCTTCCCCTGGAGGTCAGTTGAAGTTTAACGAATATTTTCTAAGTGCCAACGGCTGCTCCGCCGTAAAGCGTCCGACTCGGCTGGTTCCCGATGTCGGCCAGAACAAGTGAAAATTCGGCCTCTTCCCCTGGAGGTCAGTTGAAGTTTAACGAATATTTTCTAAGTGCCAACGGCTGCTCCGCCGTAAAGCGTCCGACTCGGCTGGTTCCCGATGTCGGCCAGAACAAGTGAAAATTCGGCCTCTTCCCCTGGAGGTCAGTTGAAGTTTAACGAATATTTTCTAAGTGCCAACGGCTGCTCCGCCGTAAAGCGTCCGACTCGGCTGGTTCCCGATGTCGACCAGAACAAGTGGAAATTCGGCCTCTTCCCCTGGAGGTCAGTTGAAGTTTAACGAATATTTTCTAAGTGCCAACGGCTGTTCCGCCGTAAAGAGTCCGACTCGGCTGGTTCCCGATGTCGGCCAGAACAAGTGAAAATTCGGCCTCTTCCCCTGGAGGTCCGTTCAAGATTAACGAATATTTTCTAAGTGCCAACGGCTCTTGCGCCGAAAAGCGTCCGCCTCGGCTGGTTCCCGCGGTCGGACACAAAATGTGTCAATTCGGCCTCTCTGAGGTACCAGGGGTAGGCTTTATGTACTTGGTCCCCCCACTTAGTGTACTCATCACTTTACCCCCCTTTCGCAAAATATAGTCGGCACGTATGTGCAGAACTGTTTATTTTCATTTTAAAAATTGTCTAAGTGCCAGCGGAAGCTGTCACACGAACTGTCCTAGCTACCACGGTGCCCATCCCGGGCAGTGACGGCAAAAGGCCGATGTGTGTTTATGGAAGTCTGAATAATTTCTAAGTGCCAACGGCTCAACCGCCGTAAAGTGTCCGCCTCGGCTGGTTCTCCCGGTCGGCCCGAACGAGCGAAAATTCGGCCTCTTCCCCTGGAGGTCCGGAACATTTTGGCGAATATTTTCAAAGTGCCAACGGCTGCTCCGCCGTAAAGTGTCCGCCTCGGCTGGTTCCCCCGGTCGGCCAGAACAAGTGAAAATTCGGCCTCTTCCCCTGGAGGTCCGGAACATTTTGGCGAATATTTTCAAAGTGCCAACGGCTGCTCCGCCGTAAAGTGTCCGCCTCGGCTGGTTCCCCCGGTCGGCCAGAACAAGTGAAAATTCGGCCTCTTCCCCTGGAGGTCCGGAACATTTTGGCGAATATTTCCTAAGTGCCAACGGCTGCTCCGCCGTAAAGTGTCCGACTCGGCTGGTTCCCCCGGTCGGCCAGAACAAGTGAAAAATCGGCCTCTTCCCCTGGAAGTCCGGCCGAGTTAAGGCAAATATTTCCTAAGTGCCAACGGCTGCTCAGCCTTAAAGGGTCCGACTCGGCTGGTTCCCGATGTCGGCCAGAACAAGTGAAAATCCGGCCTCTTCCCCTGGAAGTCCGGCCGAGTTAAGGCGAATATTTCCTAAGTGCCAACGGCTGCTCAGCCTTAAAGTGTCCGACTCGGCTGGTTCCCGATGTCGGCCAGAACAAGTGAATATTCGGCCTCTTCCCCTGGAGGTCCGGAACATTTTGGCAAAATTTCCTAAGTGCCAACGGCTGCTCCGCCGTAAAGTGTCCGACTCGGCTGGTTCCCGATGTCGGCCAGAACAAGTGAAAATCCGGCCTCTTCCCCTGGAAGTCCGGCCAAGTTCGGCGAATATTTCCTAAGTGCCAACGGCTGCTCCGCCGTAAAGAGACCGACTCGGCTGGTTCCCGATGTCGGCCAGAACAAGTGAAAATTCGGCCTCTTCCCCTGGAGGTCAGTTGAAGTTTAACGAATATTTCCTAAGTGCCAACGGCTGCTCCGCCGTAAAGTGTCCGACTCGGCTGGTTCCCGATGTCGGCCAGAACAAGTGAATATTCGGCCTCTTCCCCTGGAGGTCCGGAACATTTTGGCAAATATTTCCTAAGTGCCAACGGCTGCTCCGCCGTAAAGAGTCCGACTCGGCTGGTTCCCGATTTCGGCCAGAACAAGTGAAAATTCGGCCTCTTCCCCTGGAAGTCCGGCCGAGTTCGGCGAATATTTCCTAAGTGCCAACGGCTCTTGCGCCGAAAAGCGTCCGACTCGGCTGGTTCCCGATGTCGGCCAGAACAAGTGAATATTCGGCCTCTTCCCCTGGAGGTCCGTTCAAGATTAACGAATATTTTCTAAGTGCCAACGGCTGCTCCGCCGTAAAGCGTCCGTCTCGGCTGGTTCCCGATGTCGGCCAGAACAAGTGGAAATTCGGCCTCTTCCCCTGGAAGTGCGGCCAAGTTTGGCGAATATTTCCTAAGTGCCAACGGCTGCTCCGCCGTAAAGCGTCCGACTCGGCTGGTTCCCGATGTCGGCCAGAATAAGTGGAAATTCGGCCTCTTCCCCTGGAGGTCAGTTGAAGTTTAACGAATATTTTCCTAAGTGCCAACGGCTGCTCCGCCGTAAAGCGTCCGACTCGGCTGGTTCCCGATGTCGGCCAGAACAAGTGAAAATTCGGCCTCTTCCCCTGGAAGTGCGGCCAAGTTAAGGCAAATATTTCCTAAGTGCCAACGGCTGTTCCGCCGTAAAGGGTCCGACTCGGCTGGTTCCCGATGTCGGCCAGAACAAGTGAAAATCGGCCTCTTCCCTGGAGGTCAGTTGAAGTTTAACGAATATTTTCTAAGTGCCAACGGCTGCTCCGCCGT
>NW_026061416.1:10000-25000 GCF_024217435.2 Syngnathus scovelli
CCGCCCGACGCGGGCATCGCTAGATTAGCCGTGGCCCCGATCCTTCCCCATCGACAGCCTTTCGCCCCCTTCGCTCCGGCCTCTGAGGCGGCCGGTACCCCTTTCTTGGATGAGACAGAACCCTTGACGGGCCGTTCGCAGATTTTTGCCCGGGCTTTGTTTACCGAGGCGGCCGGTACCTCCGTCTGCCTTGGATGGACCGCATCCGCAGATTTTCGTCCGGCCTTAGCTTAAGGAGACGGCCGTTGCCTCCGATCCTCCGGGCTAGAGCCGGGTGAGGTCGTCTCGAACCACGTGCCTGAAGGCCGCCTCGCGCCGGATTCGGCCCCGCTCATTCGTCGGAGTGACCGCCCGACGCGGGCATCGCTAGATTAGCCGTGGCCCCGATCCTTCCCCATCGACAGCCTTTCGCCCCCTTCGCTCCGGCCTCTGAGGCGGCCGGTACCCCTTTCTTGGATGAGACAGAACCCTTGACGGGCCGTTCGCAGATTTTTGCCCGGCCTGTGTTTAAGGAGGCGGCCGGTACCTCCCTCCTTGGATGACCAACAACCCTTGACCGGCCATTCGCAGATTTTTGCCCGGCCTGTGTTTAAGGAGGCGGCCGGTACCTCCCTCCTTGGATGACCTTCTACCCTTGACGGGCCATTCGCAGATTTTTGCCCGGCCTGTGTTTAAGGAGGCGGCCGGTACCTCCCTCCTTGGATGACCTTCTACCCTTGACGGGCCATTCGCAGATTTTTGCCCGGCCTGTGTTTAAGGAGGCGGCCGGTACCTCCCTCCTTGGATGACCTTCTACCCTTGACGGGCCATTCGCAGATTTTTGCCCGGCCTGTGTTTAAGGAGGCGGCCGGTACCTCCCTCCTTGGATGACCTTCTACCCTTGACGGGCCATTCGCAGATTTTTGCCCGGCCTGTGTTTAAGGAGGCGGCCGGTACCTCCCTCCTTGGATGACCCACTACCCTTGACGGGCCCATTCGCAGATTTTTGCCCGGCCTGTGTTTAGGGAGGCGACCGGTCCTCCGTAGCTTGATCGGATTTCCCTTCCGGCCTGTGTTTAAGGAGGCGGCCGGTCCTCCGTAGCTTGATCGGATTTCCCTTCCAGCCTGTGTTTAAGGAGGCGGCTGGTCCTCCCCGGTCGGTTGCCAAGCGACCGGGACCCGCAAGTGGGCAGGAACCGTCCACCCAACGCCGGCGAGCCGGGGCCGGTGGGGGCCCTACCAAGGCGGGTCTAACTTCAGGCGGTGCAAACGGGGGAGGGGGGTAAGGACGGCTGCCGGGAGCAGACAGCCGTCCCCGGGAGGGGGTAGTAGCTTCGCGGCGGCCGCCGGGAGCAGACGGCCGTCCGCGCATTCTGCCAATGCCTGTAGGACTTTGAATATTTCACAGCCGTGCTGTGGCACTTAGAAAGTTTTTCAGAGACGTGGCACTTAGAAAGTTTTTTCAGAGATGTGGCACTTAGAAAGTTTTTCAGAGATGTGGCACTTAGAAAGTTTTTGAGAGATGTGGCACTTAGAAATTTTTTGAGAGATGTGGCACTTTGAAAATTTTTGAGAAATGTGGCACTTAGAAAATTTTCTCTCTCTCTCTGGAAGTGCCGTGCCTTCTTCAGTTCTGCTATCCGAGCAGGGGACGCTTGCTGGCGGCCGTTACCAGCGCTCGGACCAGGCCCAATTGATTTGCATGGAAAACAATTGCGTCCCCCATGCTCGTTCTGACTATATTTTGCGAAAGGGGGGTAAAGTGATGAGTACACTAAGTGGGGGGACCAACCCATGTACTCTAGAAAAAGTACATGGGTTGACAAAAGACCAGTTCGTACTGCACCCCTGGTACCCAAACCCCTGGTACCTTTAGGCACTTAGAAAAATTTCGCCCAAATTTGGAGGTCGCTCCAGGGGAAGAGGCCGAATTTTCGCCTATTACGGCCGACCGCGGGAACCAGCCGAGGCGGACGCTTTTCGGCGCAAGAGCCGTTGGCACTTAGAAAATATTTGCTAAACTTCAAAGGACCTCCAGGGGAAGAGGCCGAATTGTCACTTTTTCTGGCCGACATCGGGAACCAGCCGAGTCGGACGATTTACGGCGGAGCAGCCGTTGGCACTTAGAAAATATTCGCCAAACTCGGCCGGACTTCCAGGGGAAGAGGCCGAATTGTCACTTGTTCTGCCCGACATCGGGAACCAGCCGAGTCGGACACTTTAAGGCGGAGCAGCCGTTGGCACTTAGAAAATATTCCCCAAACTTGAACGGACCTCCAGGGGAAGAGGCCGAATTTTCACCTGTTCTGGCCGACATCGGGAACCAGCCGAGTCGGACGCTTTAAGGCGGAGCAGCCGTTGGCACTTAGAAAATATTCGTTAAACTTGAAAGGACCTCCAGGGGAAGAGGCCGAATTGTCACTTGTTCTGGCCGACATCGGGAACCAGCCGAGTCGGACGCTTTAAGGCGGAGCAGCCGTTGGCACTTAGAAAATATTCGTTAAACTTGAAAGGACCTCCAGGGGAAGAGGCCGAATTGTCACTTGTTCTGGCCGACATCGGGAACCAGCCGAGTCGGACGCTTTACGGCGGAGCAGCCGTTGGCACTTAGAAAATATTCGTTAAACTTCAACTGACCTCCAGGGGAAGAGGCCGAATTTCCACTTGTTCTGGCCGACATCGGGAACCAGCCGAGTCGGACGCTTTACGGCGGAGCAGCCGTTGGCACTTAGAAAATATTCGTTAATCTTGAACGGACCTCCAGGGGAAGAGGCCGAATTGTCACTTGTTCTGCCCGACATCGGGAACCAGCCGAGTCGGACTCTTTACGGCGGAACAGCCGTTGGCACTTAGGAAATATTCGCCGAACTTGGCCGGACTTCCAGGGGAAGAGGCCGATTTTTAACTTGTTCTGGCCGACATCGGGAACCAGCCGAGTCGGACTCTTTACGGCGGAACAGCCGTTGGCACTTAGGAAATATTCGCCAAACTTGGCCGCACTTCCAGGGGAAGAGGCCGAATTTTTACTTGTTCTGGCCGACATCGGGAACCAGCCGAGTCGGACGCTTTACGGCGGAGCAGCCGTTGGCACTTAGGAAATATTCGCCTTAACTCGGCCGGACTTCCAGGGGAAGAGGCCGAATTTTCACTTGTTCTGGCCGACATCGGGAACCAGCCGAGTCGGACCCTTTACGGCGGAACAGCCGTTGGCACTTAGGAAATATTTGCCTTAACTTGGCCGCACTTCCAGGGGAAGAGGCCGAATTTTCACTTGTTCTGGCCGACATCGGGAACCAGCCGAGTCGGACGCTTTACGGCGGAGCAGCCGTTAGCACTTAGAAAATATTCGTTAAACTTCAACTGACCTCCAGGGGAAGAGGCCGAATTTTCACTTGTTCTGGCCGACATCGGGAACCAGCCGAGTCGGACCCTTTACGGCGGAACAGCCGTTGGCACTTAGGAAATATTTGCCGAACTCGGCCGGACTTCCAGGGGAAGAGGCCGATTTTTCACTTGTTCTGGCCGACATCGGGAACCAGCCAAGTCGGACCCTTTACGGCGGAACAGCCGTTGGCACTTAGGAAATATTTGCCTTAACTCGGCCGGACTTCCAGGGGAAGAGGCCGAATTTTCACTTGTTCTGGCCGACATCGGGAACCAGCCGAGTCGGACTCTTTACGGCGGAACAGCCGTTGGCACTTAGGAAATATTCGCCGAACTTGGCCGGACTTCCAGGGGAAGAGGCCGATTTTTAACTTGTTCTGGCCGACATCGGGAACCAGCCGAGTCGGACTCTTTACGGCGGAACAGCCGTTGGCACTTAGGAAATATTCGCCAAACTTGGCCGCACTTCCAGGGGAAGAGGCCGAATTTTTACTTGTTCTGGCCGACATCGGGAACCAGCCGAGTCGGACCCTTTACGGCGGAACAGCCGTTGGCACTTAGGAAATATTCGCCTTAACTCGGCCGGACTTCCAGGGGAAGAGGCCGGATTTTCACTTGTTCTGGCCGACATCGGGAACCAGGCGAGTCGGACACTTTAAGGCTGAGCAGCCGTTGGCACTTAGGAAATATTTGCCTTAACTCGGCCGGACTTCCAGGGGAAGAGGCCGGATTTTCACTTGTTCTGGCCGACCGGGGGAACCAGCCGAGTCGGACACTTTACGGCGGAGCAGCCGTTGGCACTTAGGAAATATTCGCCAAAATGTTCCGGACCTCCAGGGGAAGAGGCCGATTTTTCACTTGTTCTGGCCGACCGGGGGAACCAGCCGAGTCGGACTCTTTACGGCGGTTGAGCCGTTGGCACTTAGGAAATATTCGCCAAAATGTTCCGGACCTCCAGGGGAAGAGGCCGAATTTTCACTTGTTCTGGCCGACCGGGGGAACCAGCCGAGGCGGACACTTTACGGCGGAGCACCCGTTGGCACTTAGAAAATATTCGCCAAAATGTTCCGGACCTCCAGGGAAAGAGGCCGAATTTTCGCTCGTTCGGGCCGACCGGGAGAACCGGCCGAGGCGGACACTTTACGGCGGTTGAGCCGTTGGCACTTAGAAATTATTCAGACTTCCATCAAACACACATCGGCCTTTTGCCGTCACTGCCCGGGATGGGCACCGTGGTAGCTCGGACAGTTCGTGTGACAGCTTCCGCTGGCACTTAGACAATTTTTAAAATGAAAATAAACAGTTCTGCACATACGTGCCGACTATATTTTGCGAAAGGGGGGTAAAGTGATGAGTACACTAAGTGGGGGGACCAAGTACATAAAGCCCACCCCTGGTACCTCAGAGAGGCCGAATTGACACATTTTGTGTCCGACCGCGGGAACCAGCCGAGGCGGACGCTTTTCGGCGCAAGAGCCGTTGGCACTTAGAAAATATTCGTTAATCTTGAACGGACCTCCAGGGGAAGAGGCCGAATTTTCACTTGTTCTGGCCGACATCGGGAACCAGCCGAGGCGGACGCTTTTCGGCGCAAGAGCCGTTGGCACTTAGAAAATATTCGTTAATCTTGAACGGACCTCCAGGGGAAGAGGCCGAATTTTCACTTGTTCTGGCCGACATCGGGAACCAGCCGAGTCGGACGCTTTACGGCGGAGCAGCCGTTGGCACTTAGGAAATATTCGCCTTAACTTGGCCGCACTTCCAGGGGAAGAGGCCGAATTTTCACTTGTTCTGGCCGACATCGGGAACCAGCCGAGTCGGACGCTTTACGGCGGAGCAGCCGTTGGCACTTAGAAAATATTCGTTAAACTTCAACTGACCTCCAGGGGAAGAGGCCGAATTTTCACTTGTTCTGGCCGACATCGGGAACCAGCCGAGTCGGACACCTTACGGCGGAAGAGCCGATGGCACTTAGAAAATATTCGTTAAACTTGAACGGACCTCCAGGGGAAGAGGCCGAATTTTCGCTTGTTCAGGCCGACCGGAGGAACCGGCCGAGTCGGACACCTTACGGCGGAAGAGCCGATGGCACTTAGAAAATATTCGTTAAACTTGACAGGACCTCCAGGGGAAGAGGCCGAATTTTCGCTCGTTCAGGCCGACCGGAGGAACCGGCCGAGTCGGACACCTTACGGCGGAAGAGCCGATGGCACTTAGAAAATATTCGTTAAACTTGACAGGACCTCCAGGGGAAGAGGCCGAATTTTCGCTCGTTCAGGCCGACCGGAGGAACCGGCCGAGTCGGACACCTTACGGCGGAAGAGCCGATGGCACTTAGAAAATATTCGTTAAACTTGACAGGACCTCCAGGGGAAGAGGCCGAATTTTCGCTCGTTCAGGCCGACCGGAGGAACCGGCCGAGTCGGACACCTTACGGCGGAAGAGCCGATGGCACTTAGAAAATATTCGTTAAACTTGACAGGACCTCCAGGGGAAGAGGCCGAATTTTCGCTCGTTCAGGCCGACCGGAGGAACCGGCCGAGTCGGACACATTACGGCGGAAGAGCCGATGGCACTTAGAAAATATTCGTTAAACTTGACAGGACCTCCAGGGGAAGAGGCCGAATTTTCGCTCGTTCAGGCCGACCGGAGGAACCGGCCGGGTCGGACACCTTACGGCGGAAGAGCCGATGGCACTTAGAAAATATTCGCCAAAATGTTCCGGACCTCCAGGGGAAGAGGCCGAATTTTCACTTGTTCAGGCCGACCGGAGGAACCGGCCGGGTCGGACACGTTACGGCGGAACAGCCGTTGGCACTTAGAAAATATTCGTCAAAGTCGTCCGGACCTCCAGGGGAAGAGGCCGAATTTTCGCTCGTTCGGGCCGACCGGAGGAACCGGCCGGGTCGGACACGTTACGGCGCAACAGCCGTTCGCACTTAGAAAATATTCGCCAAAGTCGTCCGGACCTCCAGGGGAAGAGGCCGAATTTTCGCTCGTTCGGGCCGACCGGAGGAACCAGCCGGGTCGGACACTTTACGGCGCAACAGCCGTTGGCACTTTGAAAATATTCGCCAAAATGTTCCGGACCTCCAGGGGAAGAGGCCGAATTTTCGCTCGTTCGGGCCGACCGGAGGAACCGGCCGGGTCGGACACGTTACGGCGCAACAGCCGTTGGCACTTTGAAAATATTCGCCAAAGTCGTCCGGACCTCCAGGGGAAGAGGCCGAATTTTCGCTCGTTCGGGCCGACCGGAGGAACCAGCCGGGTCGGACACGTTACGGCGGAACAGCCGTTGGCACTTAGAAAATATTCGCCAAAGTCGTCCGGACCTCCAGGGGAAGAGGCCGAATTTTCGCTCGTTCGGGCCGACCGGAGGAACCAGCCGGGTCGGACACGTTACGGCGCAACAGCCGTTAGCACTTAGAAAATATTTGTTAAACTTGAACGGACCTCCAGGGGAAGAGGCCGAATTTTCGCTCGTTCGGGCCGACCGGAGGAACCAGCCGGGTCGGACACTTTACGGCGGAACGGCCGTTGGCACTTAGAAAATATTCGCCAAAATGTTCCGGACCTCCAGGGGAAGAGGCCGAATTTTCGCTTGTTCAAGCCGACCGGAGGAACCAGCCGGGTCGGACACGTTACGGCGCAACAGCCGTTGGCACTTAGAAAATATTCGCCAAAATGTTCCGGACCTCCAGGGGAAGAGGCCGAATTTTCGCTCGTTCGGGCCGACCGGGGGAACCGGCCGAGTCGGACACCTTACGGCGGAAGAGCCGATGGCACTTTGAAAATATTCGCCAAAATGTTCCGGACCTCCAGGGGAAGAGGCCGAATTTTCGCTCGTTCAGGCCGACCGGAGGAACCAGCCGGGTCGGACACGTTACGGCGCAACAGCCGTTCGCACTTAGAAAATATTCGCCAAAGTCGTCCGGACCTCCAGGGGAAGAGGCCGAATTTTCGCTCGTTCGGGCCGACCGGAGGAACCAGCCGGGTCGGACACCTTACGGCGCAACAGCCGTTCGCACTTTGAAAATATTCGCCAAAATGTTCCTGACCTCCAGGGGAAGAGGCCGAATTTTCGCTCGTTCGGGCCGACCGGAGGAACCAGCCGGGTCGGACGCGTTACGGCGGAACAGCCGTTGGCACTTTGAAAATATTCGCCAAAATGTTCCGGACCTCCAGGGGAAGAGGCCGAATTTTCGCTCGTTCGGGCCGACCGGAGGAACCAGCCGGGTCGGACACGTTACGGCGGAACAGCCGTTGGCACTTAGAAAATATTCGCCAAAGTCGTCCGGACCTCCAGGGGAAGAGGCCGGATTTTCGCTCGTTCGGGCCGACCGGAGGAACCGGCCGGGTCGGACACGTTACGGCGGAACAGCCGTTGGCACTTTGAAAATATTCGCCAAAATGTTCCGGACCTCCAGGGGAAGAGGCCGAATTTTCGCTCGTTCGGGCCGACCGGAGGAACCAGCCGGGTCGGACACTTTACGGCGGAACAGCCGTTGGCACTTTGAAAATATTCGCCAAAATGTTCCGGACCTCCAGGGGAAGAGGCCGAATTTTCGCTCGTTCGGGCCGACCGGAGGAACCGGCCGGGTCGGACACTTTACGGCGCAACAGCCGTTGGCACTTTGAAAATATTCGCCAAAATGTTCCGGACCTCCAGGGGAAGAGGCCGAATTTTCGCTCGTTCGGGCCGACCGGGAGAACCAGCCGAGGCGGACACTTTACGGCGCAACAGCCGTTGGCACTTTGAAAATATTCGCCAAAATGTTCCGGACCTCCAGGGGAAGAGGCCGAATTTTCGCTCGTTCGGGCCGACCGGGAGAACCAGCCGAGGCGGACACTTTACGGCGGTTGAGCCGTTGGCACTTAGAAATTATTCAGACTTCCATCAAACACACATCGGCCTTTTGCCGTCACTGCCCGGGATGGGCACCGTGGTAGCTCGGACAGTTCGTGTGACAGCTTCCGCTGGCACTTAGAAAATTTTTAAAATGAAAATAAACAGTTCTGCACATACGTGCCGACTATATTTTGCGAAAGGGGGGTAAAGTGATGAGTACACTAACTGGGGGGACCAAGTACATAAAGCCTACCCCTGGTACCTCAGAGAGGCCGAATTTTCGAATTCTGAGGCCGAGCTGGGGAACCAGACGAGGCGGACACTTTTCCGAGCGAGAGCCGATGGCACTTAGAAAATTTTCGGCTAAGTCGGCAGGACTTCCAGAGCGAGAGGCCGAATATTCGTCATCTGTGGCCGACCGGGGAACCAGCGAAGGCGGATAGGCGGTCACGGAGGTCCCGCCGGCTGGTCCGCGGGCCAATTTGGGTCCCGTAATTTAGCGGTCGCGGTCCGGAATCCACGCCGAGGGGGGAACCAGCGGAGGCGGATAGGCGGTCACGGAGGTCCCGCCGGCTGGTCCGCGGGCCAATTGGGGTCCCGTAAGTTAGCGGTCGCGGCCCGGAATTCGCGCCGGCCGGGGAACCAGCGCAGGCGGATAGGCGGTCACGGAGGTCCCGCCGGCTGGTCCGCGGGCCAATCGGGGTCCCGTAAGTTAGCGGTCGCGGCCCGGAATTCGCGCCGGCCGGGGAACCAGCGCAGGCGGATAGGCGGTCACGGAGGTCCCGCCGGCTGGTCCGCGGGCCAATCGGGGTCCCGTAAGTTAGCGGTCGCGGCCCGGAATTCGCGCCGGCCGGGGAACCAGCGCAGGCGGATAGGCGGTCACGGAGGTCCCGCCGGCTGGTCCGCGGGCCAATCGGGGTCCCGTAAGTTAGCGGTCGCGGCCCGGAATTCGCGCCGGCCCGCAGCCACCGCCAGGCGGATAGGCTGTCACGGAGGTCCCGCCGGCCGGTCCGCGGGGGGAACTGCGCCCTCTGGCGGACACGCCATTGTAAATGAATGGGGTTTGGCACTTAGTGCATTTTTCGCCGAAGCCGACGAGCGCTCCGGGCGAGGAGGCCGGATTCTCGCCATCCGTGGCCGGCCGGGGAACCGGCCAAGGCGGATAGGCGGTCACGGGGGTCCCGCCGGCTGGTCCGCGGGCCAATTGGGGTCCCGTAAGTTAGCGGTCGCGGCCCGGAATCCGCGCCGGCCAGCAGCCACCGGGAGGCGGGTAGGCTGTCACGGAGGTCCCGCCGGCTGGTCCGCGGGCCATTTAGGGTCCCGTAGGTGAGCGGTCGCGGCCCGGAATCCAGGCCGGCCAGGAGGCACCGCCAGGCGGATAGGCGGTCACGGAGGTCCCGCCAGCTGGTCCGCGGGCCATTTATGGTCCCGTAAGTTAGCGGTCGCGGCCCGGAATCCACGCCGGCCAGGAGGCACCGGCAGGCGGATGGGCTTTCACGGAGGTCCCGCCAGCTGGTCCGCGGGCCAATTAGGGTCCCGTAAGTTAGCGGTCGCGGCCCGGAATCCGCGCCGGCCAGCAGCCACCGCCAGGCGGGTAGGCTGTCACGGAGGTCCCGCCAGCTGGTCCGCGGGCCAATTAGGGTCCCGTAAGTTAGCGGTCGCGGCCCGGAATCCGCGCCGGCCAGCAGCCACCGCCAGGCGGGTAGGCTGTCACGGAGGTCCCGCCGGCCGGTCCGCGGGCCAATCAGGGTCCCGTAAGTGAGCGGTCGCGGCCCGGAATGCACGCCGGCCAGGAGGCACCGCCAGGCGGATAGGCGGTCACGGAGGTCCCGGCGGCCGGTCCGCTGGCCAATTACCTCCAGCCGAGCGGATATGAACTTTATTAGCACCTTCTACGAGATGGCGGAGCCTTATTCGACAACCAGCACCTCGGCTTAGCATTTTCCACGGCCCGCTGATCTTCCAGAAGACGTCCAGCCGGTTTCCTCCTCACATTTTAAGCCGGCCGAGGCTTCCGGCACCCCGGCTAAGCTTTCTCCACGGCCCGCTGAGCTTCCAGAAGACCTCCAGCCGGTTCTCCCGGTGCTTTCCTCCTCACGTTTTAAGCCGGCCGAGGCTTCCGGCACCCCGGCTGAGCTTTTTCCCACGTCCCGCTGAGTTTCCAGGGGACCTCCGGCCGGTTCTCCGCGCGCTTTCCTCCTCACTTTTAAGCCGGCCGAGGCTCCCGGCACCCCGGCCAAGCGTTTCCCACGGCCCGCTGAGCTTCCAGGGGACCTCCGGCCGGTTCTCCGCGCGCCCCCCTCCTAACTCGACGCCCGAGGAGGCTCCCGGCACCCCGGCTAAGCGATTTGAACGGCCCGCTGATCTCCCGGAGGTCGCAACGGGGAATTGCCTCCCTCTCGCGGACACGGCGCGTAAATGCACCGCCTCTCGCACTTGGCGCACACTCACTGGCATCGCTACGCCTCCCGTGGCACTTTAAGCGACCGGGACCACCGCGAGCGCGGGCGATGACTAAGAGGCTCCCCGGCCGGCCTCGCGGAGCTCCGACGCTCCCCCGCCGGACTTCCGGCGGCCGGCCGGAGCCTCGGCACGGCTGCCGCACTCCCTAATAACACCCCGCGGACCCCCGCGAGCCGAACGCTCGCTGCCGCGGGCGACCCCTGCCAAGGCGGACGCGTGACGGCGCGGGAGCCCTCGGCACTATATCACGGTCACGTATGTAGTCAAATCGTGTAAAATCACCGTTAGTTTATTCATAATATAGGTAATAATTAAATAAATATTAACATCGCGTATATTATTAATAAACACATGTATGTATTTATTTAATAATTAAATAAATATTAACATCGCGTATAATCATGCGCAATACTTCGTGGCCGACCGGGGAACCGGCGAAGGCGGACGCATCGCGGCGCGAGAGCCGTTGGCACTTTGGAAAAAAAATAAATAAATAAATAAATAATAATTCGCCGACCGGGCTCCGGGGGAAGAGGCCGGCTTTTCGCCGTTCGCGGCCGACCGGGGAACCGGCGAAGGCGGACGCGCTCTCTAACGAGCCCCGCCGGCCGGAGGAAGTGCGCCCTCTGGCGGACACGCCGTTGTAAATGAATGGGGTTTGGCACTTGGTGCATTTTTCGCCCAAGTCGAAGCGCGCTCCGGGCGAGGAGGCCGGATTCTCGCCACCCGTGGCCGGCCGGGGAACCGGCCAAGGCGGACGCGCTCTCTAACGAGCCCCGCCGGCCGGAGGAAGTGCGCCCTCTGGCGGACACGCCGTTGTAAATGAATGGGGTTTGGCACTTGGTGCATTTTTCGCCCAAGTCGAAGCGCGCTCCGGGCGAGGAGGCCGGATTCTCGCCACCCGTGGCCGGCCGGGGAACCGGCCAAGGCGGACGCGCTCTCTAACGAGCCCCGCCGGCCGGAGGAAGTGCGCCCTCTGGCGGACACGCCGTTGTAAATGAATGGGGTTTGGCACTTGGTGCATTTTTCGCCCAAGTCGAAGCGCGCTCCGGGCGAGGAGGCCGGATTCTCGCCACCCGTGGCCGGCCGGGGAACCGGCGAAGGCGGATAGGCTTTCACGGAGGATCCGCCGGCTGGTCCGCGGGCCGATTAGGGTCCCGCGAGTGAGCGGTGGCGGTCCGGAATCCAGGCCGGCCAGGAGGCACCGCCAGGCGGATAGGCTTTCACGGAGGTCCCGCCGGCTGGTCCGCGGGCCGATTAGGGTCCCGCGAGTGAGCGGTGGCGGTCCGGAATCCAGGCCGGCCCGGAGCCACCGCCAGGCGGATAGGCTTTCACGGAGGAGCCGCCGGCTGGTCCGCGGGCCGTTTAGGGTCCCGTAAGTTAGCGGTCGCGGTCCGGAATCCAGGCCGTCCAGGAGGCACCGCCAGGCGGATAGGCTTTCACGGAGGTCCCGCCGGCTGGTCCGCGGGCCGATTAGGGTCCCGCGAGTGAGCGGTGGCGGTCCGGAATCCAGGCCGGCCCGGAGCCACCGCCAGGCGGATAGGCTTTCACGGAGGAGCCGCCGGCTGGTCCGCGGGCCGTTTAGGGTCCCGTAAGTTAGCGGTCGCGGTCCGGAATCCAGGCCGTCCAGGAGGCACCGCCAGGCGGATAGGCTTTCACGGAGGACCCGCCGGCTGGTCCGCGGGCCGTTTAGGCTCCCGTAAGTTAGCGGTCGCGGTCCGGAATACAGGCCGTCCAGGAGGCACTGCCAGGCGGATACACTCTCTAACGAGCCCCGCCGGCTGGTCCGCCGGGGGAAGTGCGCCCTCTGGCGGACACGCCGTTGTAAATGAATGGGGTTTGGCACTTAGTGCATTTTTCGACCAGCGGCAACGCAGGCTGACGGGCGGCCGCTTCCACGGGCCGGCACTACTCTACGGAGGCGCTAGCCGCCTCCGGTGGGGGCCGTGTGATCTCGCTGGATGCCCGAGGACCTTCCGCCAGGCCCGGCCGCAGCTTTTGCGCGCGCCCGGTCCTATTATCTGGTGGAAGCTGGAGGCCGGGGCTCGGCAGCTCGCTGCCCGGGGACCTTCCGCGAGGCCCGGCCGCAGCTTTTACGCACGGCCGCTGCTATTCTCCGGCTCCGGCTTCGTCCCGGAGGGTGCTTGGGGAACGGCGGCGCACACCGCGAACGGCCGGTGGCGGTCGGCCGGTGGCGGTCGGCTGGTGGCGGTCGGCTGGTGGCGGTCGGGGATGGCGCTTGGGGATGGTGGCTGTCGCCTTGTGGCGGTCGGCTGGTGGCGGTCGGGGGTGGCGCTTGGGGATGGTGGCTGTCGCCTTGTGGCGGTCGGCTGGTGGCGGTCGGCTGGTGGCGGTCGGCTGGTGGCGGTCGGGTGGTGGCGGTCGGGGATGGCGCTTGGGGATGGTGGCTGTCGCCTTGTGGCGGTCGGCTGGTGGCGGTCGGCTGGTGGCGGTCGGGGGTGGCGCTTGGGGATGGTGGCTGTCGCCTTGTGGCGGTCGGCTGGTGGCGGTCGGCTGGTGGCGGTCGGGGGTGGCGCTTGGGGATGGTGGCTGTCGCCTTGTGGCGGTCGGCTGGTGGCGGTCGGGGATGGCGCTTGGGGATGGTGGCTGTCGCCTTGTGGCGGTCGGCTGGTGGCGGTCGGGGGTGGCGCTTGGGGATGGTGGCTGTCGCCTTGTGGCGGTCGGCTGGTGGCGGTCGGCTGGTGGCGGTCGGCTGGTGGCGGTCGGGGATGGCGCTTGGGGATGGTGGCTGTCGCCTTGTGGCGGTCGGCTGGTGGCGGTCGGGGATGGCGCTTGGGGATGGTGGCTGTCGCCTTGTGGCGGTCGGCTGGTGGCGGTCGGCTGGTGGCGGTCGGGGATGGCGCTTGGGGATGGTGGCTGTCGCCTTGTGGCGGTCGGCTGGTGGCGGTCGCCTTGGGGCGGTCGGGGGGCGGCGGTCGGGGGTGGCGCTTGGGGATGGTGGCTGTCGCCTTGTGGCGGTCGGCTGGTGGCGGTCGCCTTGTGGCGGTCGGGGGGTGGCGGTCGGGGATGGCGCTTGGGGATGGTGGCTGTCGCCTTGTGGCGGTCGGCTGGTGGCGGTCGGGGGGTGGCGGTCGGGGGTGGCGCTTGGGGATGGTGGCTGTCGCCTTGTGGCGGTCGCCTTGTGGCGGTCGGCTGGTGGCGGTCGGGGGGTGGCGGTCGGGGGTGGCGCTTGGGGATGGTGGCTGTCGCCTTGTGGCGGTCGGCTGGTGGCGGTCGGCTGGTGGCGCTTGGGGATGGTGGCTGTCGCCTTGTGGCGGTCGGCTGGTGGCGGTCGCCTTGTGGCGGTCGGGGATGGCGCTTGGGGATGGTGGCTGTCGCCTTGTGGCGGTCGGCTGGTGGCGGTCGGCTGGTGGCGGTCGGGTGGTGGCGGTCGGGGATGGCGCTTGGGGATGGTGGCTGTCGCCTTGTGGCGGTCGGCTGGTGGCGGTCGGCTGGTGGCGGTCGGGGGTGGCGCTTGGGGATGGTGGCTGTCGCCTTGTGGCGGTCGGCTGGTGGCGGTCGGCTGGTGGCGGTCGGGGGGTGGCGGTCGGGGATGGCGCTTGGGGATGGTGGCTGTCGCCTTGTGGCGGTCGGCTGGTGGCGGTCGGGGGTGGCGCTTGGGGATGGTGGCTGTCGCCTTGTGGCGGTCGGCTGGTGGCGGTCGGGGATGGCGCTTGGGGATGGTGGCTGTCGCCTTGTGGCGGTCGGCTGGTGGCGGTCGGGGGTGGCGCTTGGGGATGGTGGCTGTCGCCTTGTGGCGGTCGGCTGGTGGCGGTCGGGGATGGCGCTTGGGGATGGTGGCTGTCGCCTTGTGGCGGTCGGCTGGTGGCGGTCGGGGGGTGGCGGTCGGGGATGGTGGCTGTCGCCTTGTGGCGGTCGGCGGTGGTGGTTTGGGACCGGCGTCCGGCGCAAAGTGCGTGTTGCGCGGGCCGGAGAAAATTTAGGCCAGGGGCCCGCCGCTGGAGAAATTTTTAGGTACCAGGGGTGGATTTTTTTTTGTCACCGCAGGAGGGGGACGTTGCCTCCGTCCGTGTCCGACGGAAAGTGCGTGTTGCGCGGGCCGGAGGAAGTTTAGGCCAGGGGCCCGCCGCTGGAGAAATTTTTAGGTACCAGGGGTGGATTTTTTTTGTCACCGCAGGAGGGGGACGTTGCCTCCGTCGGTGTCCGGCGGAAAGTGCGTGTTGCGCGGCCCGGAGAAAGTTTAGGCCCGGGGCCCGCCGCTGGAGGAATTTTTAGGTACCAGGAGCGGATGTACTTACTTCCACAGCGCCCGCGCGCTCCCGGCCGGTGTCCGAGGATGCTGCCTCATCCCCGGACGCGCCTCT
>NW_026061416.1:30000-32255 GCF_024217435.2 Syngnathus scovelli
CTACCGGCCTCACACCGTCCCTGGGCAGAGCCTCCATCAGAAGGACTCGGGCCCCCTCCGGGCGGCGTCGGGCGCAACGACCTTCTGTACGCTACATTTCCCGCGCCCGAGGCCGGGCGGGGATTCAGCGCTGGGCTTCTCCCTCTTCGCTCGCCGCTACTGAGGGAATCCTGGTTAGTTTCTTTTCCTCCGCTTAGTAATATGCTTAAATTCAGCGGGTCGTCTCGTCTGATCTGAGGTCGGAAACGAGGGGGTAGTAGGCGCGGCCGGCGTGGCGGCCGGGCTCGCTGGATCGTTCCGCGGGCGCCTCCGCGGCGGCCCACCGCGCGAGGGAGCGCGAGACGCGGGATGCGCAATGGTCGATAGCCACCGGCAGCCGCGCCCCGGACCCGTGATGCGGGAGGGTCGACGGTGAGGAGGGGACGCCGCGGGTCTGCACTTAAGGGGACGAAGGCCGCCGAGGCGTCCTGCGAACCCCCAGCCGCGGGGAGGCGAAGCGCTAGCGGGACGAAGGCGGCAACTGCGCGAACGTTGCGCAGAGGTCGCGCCGACGGAGCCCGGGTCGCCCTTCGCCGACCCCGATTGATATGCAAGCGACGCTCAGACAGGCGTGGCCCCGGGACGGACCCGGGGCCGCAAAGTGCGTTCGAAGTGTCGATGATCAATGTGTCCTGCAATTCACATTAGTTCTCGCAGCTAGCTGCGTCCTTCATCGACGCACGAGCCGAGTGATCCACCGCTAAGAGTTGTACGTTTGTTTTTTGCGGGGCGAGATCGGGAGCGGGCGGGGAGACGGCGTAACGCCGCGCGCGGACCCTCCACCGTCGCCTCGAGGACGTCGGGGCTTGCCGGCGCGTCGCCGCCGCACGCGGACCCTCCACCGTCGCCTCGGGGACGTCGGGGCTTGCCGGCGCGGTCGCCGCCGCGCGCGGACCCTCCACCGTCGCCTCGAGGACGTCGGGGCTTGCCGGCGCGGTCGCCGTCGCGCGCGGACCCTCCACCGTCGCCTCCAAGACGTCGGGGCTTGCCGTCGCGGTCGCCGCCGTCCACCGCCGCCGCGCTCAACCTCAGCAGCGCGCCGCGGTTTGCCAAGTTCCAACGATTAAAAATTTGTTTTTCCGGCCTTCCGGCGACGGGTGCCACCCACCCGCCTCAGAACGTGCGTGTGGTGTGGACATTGAACCCCCCACGGTCCGCCGAAGGCGATCCGCGAGTTGGGTACCCGCCGCAATGGGTTTAAGTTCCGAGCGGGCGTTCCGCGATGGCACCGGGCCCGACCCCGGCCGCGGCACGCCCGGAGACTACTTCAGGACTGCGAGGGAGCGCCAAGCTGCCGGTTGAGCGCGCGCGGGGAGGAGGACGGTGACGTCGCGCGACGGTGGGCGGGGGGCCGACTCCGGTGTGACGAACGGAGCCTTCCCCGCACGCGACGCACGCGCGCGGGCCACATACCTCCACCCGCGCGCCGCCGCCGGCGCCGGGATCATCTCTCTCGCTTAGGTTTGGCGCGGCAGGCGGGGAGGCCGGGTTCGCTCAGGCCGCGCGCCGGCGCCGCCCGACCCGCCCCGGACCTGGGCCCGGCGCGTCCCGGCCGGCCGACCGCGATGGCCGTCCGTCCGGAGCACGCGACCGGGTGGTCTCGCTGGGCGGGCCGGCGCGCCTGAGCCGCGGCCGAGTTCCCCCTTCCTCCGTCGTCCTCCGCTCATCGCTTCGGGCTAAGGGTCCTCGGTCCCCCGCGCGCCGCGCGCCGACCGCCCGCCCCCCTTCGGTTAGCTGGGGCGAGCGCGCGCGTCAGCCGCGGGGGATTATCCTTCCCCCAGAGTCCTAGGCGGCGCTCCGGGCTAGGGCCGGTGCGAGGTCGTCTCGAACCACGTGCCTGAAGGCCGCCTCGCGCCGGATTCGGCCCCGCTCATTCGTCGGAGTGACCGCCCGACGCGGGCATCGCTAGATTAGCCGTGGCCCCGATCCTTCCCCGCCTCAGCCTTTCGCCCTCGGCGTGCGTTCGTTCGAAAGCGCGGGCCGCTGATCCCGCTCGATCGCTCCGGTAATGATCCTTCCGCAGGTTCACCTACGGAAACCTTGTTACGACTTTTACTTCCTCTAGATAGTCAAGTTTGATCGTCTTCTCGACGCGGCCGCCGGCTCCGTGACCGGCCCCGGCGGGGCCCATCCGAGGACCTCACTAAGCCATCCAATCGGTAGTAGCGACGGGCGGTGTGTACAAAGGGCAGGGACTTAATCAATGCGGGCTTATG
>NW_026061417.1:0-32213 GCF_024217435.2 Syngnathus scovelli
GGCGCGGCGAGTCGGTTGCCTGGTAGATGTCTTTTA
Organism: Syngnathus scovelli; assembly: GCF_024217435.2. Classification (NCBI taxonomy): domain Eukaryota; kingdom Metazoa; phylum Chordata; class Actinopteri; order Syngnathiformes; family Syngnathidae; genus Syngnathus; species Syngnathus scovelli. The sequence goes on from NW_026061417.1 coordinate 37, forward strand.
TTGGGAGCCAAAGCCACGATTCCGTTCAAACCGATGCAAAAGGAATGGATACGTTCTGGCCCGCGTGTTGTGCGTCTTTCACATCCCGCACTTCATGCTTGCAGCTAAAGCGACTGAGAGAAACAGAAAGCCAGTTTCTGCCACTCCTGTACAAAAACAAACGCCTGAGCAGGAAGAATGAAGAACTCTCGCTGGTGCTGTGTCGCCTTGAAAACAAAGTGCGCTTTGTCACCCAGGAGAACGAGGAGATGGCAAGCTTGGTAAGTCGACGCGGACAACGGCGGCGTGCCAACAGAGTCCACTGCATTTGTGTTCCACAGAGAAGGCCTAGTTCGCTCAATGACCTGGACCGCGGTTGCGGCCAGCAGGACGGTGAAATGGAGTTCCTTCAAGTTGTGGAGCAGCGGCACATCATCGACGACTTGTCCAAGGTCTTCAGGCAGGCGACTCGGTGCACGTACGGCAGCGCCGCGCTCGCTCGCTGTCGCCAGGAAACCTTTTCCGTCCAAAGCTTGGCCGGCGGCCGCCATCCAAAAAATTGGCCCCTTAAATTCCGACCTTTCAAGCAGGAGCATTGTGCGCACGCGTTTGAACACGCTTTAGACTTGTTTTGCCGTTTTCAGCAGCTCAAAGCTCCCGTTTTGTCAGCGCCTTTGCCACTCGCTGTGCGCTGAAAACGACGGACTTGCCCGGCTGCTCAGCCCGTCAACCATGAGCCGCGAGCGCGACGTCATTGTCCGTAGGCAGGTAGTGGCAAAATGCACCCTGTTAGAGTTGCGCTCGCTCCAACTTATTTTGCAAGAACCACACGGGAGACAAGTAAGTTCTTTTGGACACCTGCAGGTGGAGAGTCCATCCGTTGTACGAATGAAGTCTGACTCTCGGCTCCTGCACGAGCATTTTAATTAAGAGAAACAGGGTGGGTGTAAGAGTGGATTGAATAGAGGAAGCCCTTGACCTCTAGTCAAAACATAGCAAGGGGTGTTTTACGACTTTGTGTAGGAAGGGATAAGCGATAGGGATAAATAAGGGATAAATAATATTATTTATTACAGGTCGCAGTCAAAGTCAAAGCAACACAATGATACGATAAAGATAATCTGGAAAACCCTGACACACCCTGTAGTTGTCACTTTTGGAAAAGACGAGCGTCCCTCCAATCATCGCCGGTGACGTGTTTTTCAGGCTCTGGAGACAGGAGCTCATGTCAGAAATGTCATTGTGAGTCGCGTTTGTTTCTGCGCCGGAGCCGTTCGTTCCCTTTGCATCCAAAGAATCTCAAAGGCGGATTATTTGTGTCGACAGGAGAGAGATTTGCTGCTACGATACCGACGTCGAGAATCTCTGAGGAGGAACAAAGCGTGAGGTCCTGCAAGGTGAGTCTGTTTGTTTGCGGCTGCTTGGTGTTGCGCAAGATAAAATGGCCTTTTTCTCGCTATCGTTCCTCTCGTCGATTCATCGTGAGGTGTCGCTTCAGTTTGTTCAGAGAGATGTTTGCTTCCGCGCCCGCAGGTCATCGAAACATTTTACGGCTACGACGAAGACGTGTTGGTGGACTCGGACGGATCGTCCTTGTCTTTTCACACCGACAGAACCCCCGACACGGAACCCGAAGAGGTAGCCCGCCATTTCTGCCAGCGTATTGGCACCAAACATTCCTCTTCAGCCTGGAATCGGACTCGTCTTTGCGTCGCGGGTGCTTTGTCGCCGGTCTGACTGATTCTGGTACTAGTGCTGTGTTGCATTGGTGTGTGCATGAAGAGGCGGAGCTTCGCTACCGCCAGCTGACGCAAGAATATCAAGCGCTGCAACGAGCCTACGCTCTGCTAGCCCAGACCAGCGAAGGGGACTACGACGCCGAGAAGGAGATCAAGGTGGCGCCCCTTCCCGCAACCCCCGGCCGGGTCGCAGCCTCCCCGTTCTCACCCAGCCTCGGGTGTTCTCTGGTCTGAAAGGAGGAGGAGGAGCCTCCCTCCTCCTCCTTTCAGACCAGAGAAAAGCTGATGGTAGAAATGGGTCACTATCAAAGCAGAGTAGCAGATCTGGAGTCAGCGCTGAAGCAACAAGGACAGGTAAGCTCATCAATGAGCACACCTTTTTCTCAGACAAAATAGCTACATTCTTCAGTCACTCATCCGTCTGGCATTACTGGACCAACCCCCCCCTTCTCACCCTAGCCGAGAAGGTAACGCGCACGTCCACGCACGCTCTCGCATTCTGCTTATGTGACAGCAGCCTTTCCTCAGTGGTTAGAATACATCAAAGTGACCAAGTCAGCACTTCAACAGAAGATGTTGGACATTGAAAGTGAGAAGGTAGACAGACACGCGACATCAGCCAAGGGGAACTCCGGCAATGTGCCCCAACAATTCTGACCTTGAGCTGTGCTAGGATATGTTCTGCAAGCAGAAGGGCTACCTGGATGAAGAGTTGGACTTCAGGAAGTGTTCCATGGACCAGGCTCATAAGGTAAGCCGCCCTCAAATCTCCCGCCGGACCACTGATGGACGAGGATTGCGGCCCAGAGGATCCTGGAGCTGGAGGCCATGTTGTACGAGGCGCTACCGCAGCGGGACTGCCCCGCCACGGACGGCGAAAAAGCCAGCCACGCTGGCGTGAATGACGTGCTGACGGCGGATCAGAGAGAAGAGCTTAGGAGCGCCGTGGACCAATGGAAGCGAGCCCTGATGTGCGAGTTGAGGGAGCGCGACGCTTGCATCCTCCAAGAGAGAATGGATCTGCTGCACAGCGCGCAACAGGTAAGGGCCCAAAGCCAGCCCGGCACTTACTTGCACGCTTACTGGCTTTTGAATGCCACTTTCCATTTGTCCGTCCTAGAGGAACAAAGAGCTGAAAGAATTCATCGAAGCTCAGAAGAGACAAATCAAACAATTGGAGGAGAAGTTTCTGTTTCTCTTTCTATTCTTCTCCTTGGCCTTCATTCTGTGGCCCTAACACCAGCTGGTGAGTGAGCTCCAGCGGCACCGCACTCGACACCTCCGATACACTGCCAGCCGGTCTCAGACGTTGGCAGACGCTCCGATGCCAACGTATACCCCCCGCCACGGTGACAGAGGCACCGCGTCACACCGGCGCTCATCCAATCAGAAGGCAGGAAAAGCAAATTCACATGCAGGGCACTTTTGAACCAGAAGAGAGCGCCACAAAAAACGGTTGTTGCCCCAAACGCGCACTAAAAAGGGTCAGAATAACAAGAGTCCCACTGGCCAGCCGGGGCCACCCGTCCAGCTGTTTCTTCAGGGGGGAAAAAAATTGGAGTCACCGGTGAGTACATTTTGCATTTAGCTCTGCTTTTCTGCTTCTGTCTTCAAGTGTGTGGCATCCTGCGATCAAAGATTCAGCCAACCCCAAAGCGGTTGACCTCAACGTCCCACCACCATGCCTACCAGAGCAGGTGACGTGATGCTTTGGACATCCTTCCGTCTCAGATGCCCAAAAGTACTCTTTGCCACATCTGCGGCAATACGGTGTCTTTTCAAAGGTGCAAATAAATCCAGCGTGGGCGGAACACGCACGTCTTCGGTTTTTCCCGCTTTGTTTGTGTGACAGCTGTTGTGAAAATTTTATACAAATAAAGTTGTATAGTACAGGTTTGGCCAAGCCGCAACTCCCGAACCGCATGCGGCTCTTTTATGTTCATATCAACATTTGTGTGTGTGTGGGGGGTTGTGCGTGTTGGCTTCACTTGAGTTCAATTTGGTATTTTGGTCAAAAGCGCATGTGGTGAAATTCCACAAAGTAGGATGGGCAAACACATTTCTTTAAACTATGAGTGTCAATTGGGCTCTCGAAATGGCAGGGAAAAGATGCACAGCAAAACGAAAATACGTAGATGAACACAGGACGTTTTAATCAGAGTGGGAAAGTTTCTATTTTTTGTTGAACGTGATGGCAAACCATTCTGCCTGATATGTCAGACCTCAGCGCATTTCAAAGATTCAAATCTTCAGCGCCATGCACTTCAGCTCACTCCATGCTAACATTGATCAGGCGTCGAACCCGCAACATCATGCTTAAGAGGTGGCCATGCTAACCAGTGCGCCATTACGGCAACGCATAATAACTAAGTCTACTGATCAAAACAGCGGTTACTATATGACGTCACTACGTCGTGGTCACGTGACGCAGACAAGACGTCAATGGACGTGGGCAGAGTTAACTTGTTTAAAAGGGAGTGGGCAGAAGAAATATTTAATTTATTTAAATCTATTTTGAGTGCACACCATTATGCCAATGCATAACAACTGTAAATCTACTAAACAAAACAGCGGTTGCTATATGACATCTGCCACGTCGTGGTCACGTGACATACGTGACGTCGATGGGCGTAACTTTCGCCGGAATTCAAATCCGCGGGGAGAGTTAACTTGTTTAAAAGAGAGTGGGCAGAAGAATTATTTAATTTATTTAAATCTATTTGGTGTGTGCGCCATTATGTCAATGCATAACAACTGTAAGTCTACTAAACAAAACAGCGGTTGCTATATGACGTCTGCCACGTCGTGGTCACGTGACGCGGACGTGACGTCGACGCCTACTTTACATCCCACCGATCACAGGACCCCTCGGCTGCATAACCGTGCCCCCTTCCCAACCAATCGGATTTGCTATACGCGAAAACGACGCCAATGGAAAGAGCTTCCGCCCAAATTTAAATCCGTGGGCGTGGCTCGCAGCAGGAAGTAGGAAAATGGCGGCGATGTTGACAAAGACACAGCGGATGGTAACATACGACTAACAAGAGAAATATTTTTATTTTCTGCTTGCAACTGGACCGTCCAGAGCGTACACGGTAAGTACAACTCATCGTTTTTAAAAAGAAGTACTTTTGTTGCCCTGAAAAGCGAGTGAGCGTGGCGTTTGTGGGGGACGTCGAATTTCGACGATTCTTTCTGGTCAACGGTTGTAAATGATTGTGTTGATTAAAAAAGAAAACTTGATGTAACTCTACTTTTAACTGCCGTTTCAGATAGATTTGGAATTGCATCACATCCAATTTTGCCTAGAGCGTACACGGTAAGTAACACTCGTTGTGTTTAAGGAGATTTACGTTTGTAATAGCAGAAGTGTAGCCGCGTTGCGTTGTACGTGTGAATGTTGGTCCAGGCGAAATGTTAATGTTTAATTTCATTCCTTTAGGTTCCACGGTGTTTGTTGGCTGCAAGTTTTCCACTGCAAGAAGAGGCTCATATCATTGACCAGGAGCGAGCTACAATGGTGAGTAGCCATAACATTTATGTTAAACACTTCCTATTTCATGTCTAACAGTACTTGATTTAACAAATAACCATAAATAAATACAGTGTGGGCACTGAAGTTAACATATGTGATTATACTGCCTAATCTGTCACCGAGTAGATTGTTGCAAAGTAATATAAGATCCAAAGTTGTAATTCAGAATAGTTTTCAAAAGAAGGCCATTAGAATTATATACAAGTCTGATTACCCTGAACAAGCTATTAATTAAATCACAAATTCTTCAATTCAAAGATTTGGTAGATTATCAGACAAATAATGTCTAACAGTAATTGATTTAACACATCACGATAAGTAGATTGAGTGTGGGCACTCTCAAATTAACATATATGATTATACTGCCTAATCTGTTACAGAGTATGTTGTTGCCAAGTAATGTAGAATAGATCCAAAGTAGTAATCCAGAATAGTTTTGAAGAGGCCATTAGAATAATAAACAAATCTGATTACCTTGAACATAATAACAAGCTAAGTGTTTAATATGTCCTATGAAGTCGAAATTGGGCACCGTCATGTGGTGAAATTTGGAATTGCATCACATCCAATTTTGCCTGGGAACAAACAGATTAAATAAATCTTAGTTTTGAATAAGCCACTCCTTCTCAAACAAGTAAACTCTGCCCATTTCGCGCAGTAGATGTTCTGTTAATATCTAGTATTTATACAAAGTCATAATTTAAATTGCTTTCAACCTTCATTCATCGGTTCAACCAACATTACTCGCTCTTACTACCAACTTGTATTGATTTAACTAAGCGTTTAATACTTCCTATCAGGTCTCAAGGCAAGATTTGGCAAAATACAGTTTCAGCAAATCCAATTTTGCCAGGGAACAAAAATAGATTAAATAAACTAAATAAGTCTTCTTCCCAATAAATAAATCAGAAAAGTCTGTCTTGTAACCAGTCCTCTTCAAACAAGTAAAGTCTGCCCATTTTGTGCCGTAGATTTTGTGTCCATGCCTAGTATTTAAACAAAATCATAATTTAAACGACTTCTTGCCTTCATTCACTTTGGAAATTTGGAATTGCAGCAAATCGAATTTTGCCAGGGAACAAAAATAGATCAATTAAACTAAGTCTTCTTCCCATTAAATAAATTAAAAAAGTCTGTCTTGTAACCAGTCCTTTTCAAACAAGTAAAGTCTGCCCATTTTGTGCCGTTGATTTTGTGTTAATGCCTAGTATTTATACAAAATCATAATTTAAAGGACTTCATTCCTTCATTCACTTTGGAAATTTGGAATTGCAGCACATCAAATTTTGCCTGGGAAGAAAAGTAGATTAAATAAATTTAATAAGTCTTACTACTTCCCATTAAATAAATTAAATACGTCTTACTTGTTCCCACTCCTTTTCAAAACAGTAGTTTAAAACGAGGGCCCTTCACTCAACCTTTAACCCTATTTATTCACCTTCTAGGCTAAGTGTTAAAGGCTAAGTGTTAAAGGCTAAGTGTTAAAGGCTAAGTGTTAAAGGCTAAGTGTTAAAGGCTAAGTGTTAGAGGCTAAGTGCCAGAGGCTAGGCGCCAGAGGCGAGTTTTTGTGGGCTGAAGTTTTAGTGGGGTTAGTGTGAATACAATCCAAAAGAATACAACAGAATACAATACAATAGAATATAATACATAGATTAAATTCAATAGCTCTTACTACTTCCCATTAAATAAATTAAATACGTCTTACTTGTTCCCAATCCTTTTCAAAAAAGTAGTTTAAAACGAGGGCCCTTCACTCAACCTTTAACCTCAACCCCGCACGTCACATTGTGTTGTATCTGTGAATGTTGGTTGTGGCCAAATGATAGTTTTCTTTCATTCGTTTAGGTTCCACGGTGTTTGTTGGCTATGTTTTCCACTGTCAGAAGGATGAAAATACAAAGTACAACGCTTGGACGTGGGCGAAGACGTCACCGGTGAGTCCTTCCTTCCTATTTATTTACCTTCTAGATGCTAGAGGCTAAGTGTTAGAGGCTAAGTGTTAGAGGCTAAGTGTTAAAGGCAACACAATACGAACAACACAACACAATACGAACAACTCAACACAATATGAACAACACAATATGAACAACACAACACAATACGAACAACACAACACAATACGAACAACACAACACAATACGAACAACACAACACATTACGAACAACACAACACAATACGAACAACACAACGATACTGCACTGAACAACACGATACCGCACTGAGAAACACGATACCGCACTGAACAACACGATACCGCACTGAACAACACCATGCCGCACTGAACACCATGCCACACTGAACAACACCATCCCGCACTGAACAACACCATGCCGCACTAAACAACACCATGCCGCACTGAACAACACCATGCCGCACTGAACAACACCATGCCGCACTGAAAGACACCATGCCGCACTGAAAGACACCATGCCGCACTGAACGACACCATGCCGCACTGAAAGACACCATGCCGCACTGAAAGACACCATGCCGCACTGAACAACACCATCCTGCACTGAACAACACCATCCCGCACTGAACAACACCATGCCGCACTGAACAACATTATGCCGCACTGAACAACATTATGCCGCACTGAACATTATGCCGCACTGAACAACACCATGCCGCACTGAACAACACCATGCCGCACTGAACAACACCATGCCGCACTGAACAACACCATGCCGCACTGAACAACACCATGCCGCACTGAACAACACCATGCCGCACTGAACAACACCATGCCGCACTGAACAACATTATGCCGCACTGAACAACACCATGCCGCACTGAACAACACCATCCTGCACTGAACAACACCATTCCGCATTGAACACCATGCCGCACTGAACAACACCATCCCGCACTGAACAACACCATCCCGCACTGAACAACATTATGCCGCACTGAACAACATTATGCCGCACTGAACAACACCATGCCGCACTGAACAACACCATGCCGCACTGAACAACACCATGCCGCACTGAACAACATTATAACGCACTGAACAACACCATCCCGCACTGAACAACACCATGCCGCACTAAACAACATTATGCCGCACTGAACAACATTATGCCGAAATGAACAACACCATGCCGCACTAAACAACACCATGCCGCACTGAACAACACCATGCCGCACTGAACAACACCATGCCGCACTGAACAACACGATCCCGCATTGAACACCATCCCGCACTGAACAACACCATGCCGCACTGAACAACACCATGCCGCACTGAACAACACCATGCCGCACTGAACAACACCATGCCGCACTGAACAACACCATGCCGCACTGAACAACACCATTCCGCACTGAACAACACCATGCCGCACTGAACAACATTATGCTGCACTGAACAACACCATGCCGCACTGAACAACAACATGCCGCACTGAAAAACATTATGCCGCACTGAACAACACCATGCCGCACTGAACAACACCATCCTGAACTGAACAACACCATGCCGCATTGAACAACACCATGCCGCACTGAACAACACCATCCTGCACTGAACAACACCATCCCGCACTGAACAACACCATGCCGCACTGAACAACACCATGCCGCACTGAACAACACCATGCCGCAATGAACAACACCATCCCGCACTGAACAACATTATGCCGCACTGAACAACATTATGCCGCACTGAACAACATTATGCCGCACTGAACAACATTATGCCGCACTGAACAACATTATGCCGCACTGAACAACATTATGCCGCAGTGAACAACACCATGCCGCACTGAACAACACCATGCCGCACTGAACAACACCATGCCGCACTGAACAACACCATGCCGCACTGAACAACACGATCCCGCATTGAACAACACCATGCCGCACTGAACAACACCATCCTGCACTGAACAACACCATCCCGCACTGAACAACACCATGCCGCACTGAACAACATTATGGCGCACTGAACAACATTATGCCGCACTGAACAACACCATGCCGCACTGAACAACACCATGCCGCACTGAACAACACCATGCCGCACTGAACAACACCATCCCGCACTGAACAACACCATGCCGCACTGAGCAACACCATGCCGCACTGAACAACACCATCCCGCACTGAACAACACCATGCCGCACTGAACAACACCATTCCGCACTGAACAACACCATGCCGCACTGAACAACATTACGCTGCACTGAACAACACCATGCCGCACTGAACAACACCATGCCGCACTGAACAACACCATGCCGCATTGAACAACACCATGCCGCATTGAACAACACCATGCCGCACTGAACAACACCATCCTGCACTGAACAACACCATGCCGCATTGAACAACACCATGCCGCACTGAACAACACCATCCTGCACTGAACAACACCATCCCGCACTGAACAACACCATCCCGCATTGAACAACACCATCCTGCACTGAACAACACCATGCCGCACTGAACAACACCATGCCGCACTGAACAACACCATGCCGCACTGAACAACACCATTCCGCACTGAACAACACCATGCCGCACTGAACAACACCATCCTGCACTGAACAACACCATCCCGCACTGAACAACACCATGCCGCATTGAACAACACCATCCTGCACTGAACAACACCATCCTGCACTGAACAACACCATGCCGCACTGAACAACACCATGCCGCACTGAACAACACCATGCCGCACTGAACAACACCATGCCGCACTGAACAACATTATGCCGCACTGAACAACATTATGTCGCACTGAACAACACCATGCCGCACTGAACAACACCATGCTGCACTGAACAACATTATGCCGCACTGAAAAACACCATGCCGCACTGAACAACACCATCCCGCACTGAACAACACCATGCCGCATTGAACAACACCATGCCGCACTGAACAACACCATGCTGCACTGAACAACACCATGCTGCACTGAACAACACGATCCTGCATTGAACAACACCATGCCGCACTGAACAACACCATCCTGCACTGAACAACACCATCCTGCACTGAACAACACCACCCCGTACTGAACAACACGATCCCGCATTGAACAACACCATCCCACACTGAACAACACCATGCCGCACTGAACAACACCATTCCGCACTGAACAACACCATGCCGCACTGAACAACACCATGCCGCACTGAACAACACCATGCCGCACTGAACAACACCATGCCGCACTGAACAACACCATGCCGCATTGAACAACACCATGCCGCACTGAACAACACCATCCTGCACTGAACAACACCATCCCGCACTGAACAACACCATGCCGCATTGAACAACACCATGCCGCACTGAACAACACCATCCTGCACTGAACAACACCATCCCGCACTGAACAACACCATGCCGCACTGAACAACATTATGGCCTACTGAACAACATTATGCCGCACTGAACAACACCATGCCGCACTGAACAACACCATGCCGCACTGAACAACACCATGCCGCACTGAACAACATTATGCCGCACTGAACAACATTATGCCGCACTGAACAACACCATGCCGCACTGAACAACACCATGCCGCACTGAACAACACCATGCCGCACTGAACAACACGACGTCGCACTGAACAACACGACGCCGCACAGAACAACACGACGCCGCACAGAATAACACAATACCGCACAGAACAACACAATACCGCACAAACAGTTTTAGATAATATTACGTCGCAGTCATGTGACGCGGACATGACGTCAATAGGCGGAACTCACGGCAAAATTATAATCCGTGGGCGTGGCTTGCAACAGGAAGTAGGAAAGCGGCAATTCTGGCAAACAAGACACAGCGGTTAGTAACACGATGACTTACAAGGCAAATATTTTTGTTTTCAGCTTGCAACTTGACCGTCTAGAGCGTACAAGGTAATTACAACTGTTTTTTTTTAGCCCTGAAAAGCAAGGGAGTGTGGCGTTTGGGAGGAATGTCGAACTCGGCGTCTGCTTCCAGCCACAGACGCCAAATTTCGACGATTATTTCGACTGGTCAACGGTTGTAAATTATTGCGTTGACTAAAAACTTTATTTAACTCTACTCTTAACTTTGCCGTTTCAGATATGCGGGTATTACACCGCGGAAATGACGTCAATAGGCTGAACTCTCGCCAAAATTCAAATCTGTGGGCGCAATGGCCTTGAGCGAGACACCGGATACAAACACGACGATTATCAACAGAAATATCTTTATTTTCTGCTTGCAAGTGGACCGTCTAGAGCGTACACGGTAAGTACAACTCATTGTGTTTAAAAAGATTTACGTTTGTGTAGTTTGCGTTGCGTTGTATCTGTGAATGTTGGTTTAGGCTAAATGTTAATGTTTAATTTCATTCCTTTAGGTTCCACGGTGTTTGTTGGCTGTATGTTTTCCACTGCAAGAAGAGGCTCGTATCATTGACCAGCAGGAGCTACAATGGTGAGTACCCCTTTCGTCTTCCATTTATGTTAAACACTTCCTATTTCATGTCTAACAGTACTCGATTTAACAAATAACCATAAATAAATACAGTGTGGGCAGTCACGTTAACATATGTGATTATCCTGCCTAATATGTTTATCACAAATATGTCACTAATCACTAATATGTTTATTTGTTTATCACAACACCTTTGGACCTTCAGCAATCGATTATTTCCCTTCATCTACATAGAGACAGAACGATGGTGTCTTAAACATCTCATTCATTTCACCAAATAACTTCACGCAGGTGGATAACGGCCGTCTCGGTCACGCTATGTTGCGTGATGCAGTTTTGAAGAACCAAATGCATTTATTCAATGAATAAGTCAAGCTAGTTCTATGTTTATGATGTTGTAAGTTACGGTACCGATTGAAGTTGAGTTCGAAGCCAGTGGAAAACAGCGCTGCGTTTGTGCTCTCCAGGTACAAATGTTGTGATCTCTGACTGACGACCGGGCGAGACTCGAGTAAGAGATGTCCAAACGAGCTCCGGCAGGGCGGGCCAAGGCGGAGCGAACGGACGCCCTTCAGGCCGCCAATGACGAGCTGAGAACCAAACTGATGGACGTCCAGTTAGAACTTCAGCAGGAGAAGAACAAGGTGAAAACCTCAACAGACAGACACTGCCTGCCTCCCTGCCTGCCTCCCTGCCTGCCTCCCTGCCTGCCTCCCTCCCTCCCAGTTTTCCCGATGTAGATTAGACATGCGTGTGCCATGACTGTGTCAGCCTACATCAACAAATGCACCGAGGACGTCAGCACCACTAAGAATATCATCACCCGGGGCAACCAACGACCCTGGATGACTGAGGAGGTACGTCAAACGCTACGAGCGCGGAACTCTGCCTTCAAGTCTGGCGACAAGGAGACACTGAGGACAGCGAGAGCCAACTTGAACCGTGCCATCAGGATAGCGAAGCGAGACCGCAGTCGAAAATTTCAGGATCGTTTCCACGACGTCAAAAACATCAGGAGTATGTGGCAAGGCATACGGGCGATTACAGACGACAACTCACCCTCCCCCCCCCGGTGGGTGTAGTTGATGCTGACTTTCTAAATGGTCTAAATAACTTCTTTGGGAGGTTCGAGGCACTAAACGGCACTCCAGCAGTTAAAACTGTCCCCCATCAGGAAGAGGAGGTACTCTGCCTTGACTCCGCCGATGTGTTGAAGACCCTGAGGAGAGTCAACCCCTGTAAGGCCCCTGGCCCGGACAACATTCCTGGGCGTGTGTTCAGGGAATGTGCAAGTCATCTGGCTGGGGTCATCACAGACATTTTTAACACCTCGCTGGGCCAAGCCACAGTGCCGGCGTGCTTTAAGACTGCCTCCATCATTCCGGTGCCGAAGAAACCTCAAATCACCTCATTTAATGATTACCGGCCTGTTGCACTGACTCCGGTTATGATGAAGTGCTTCGAAAGGCTGCTTAAAGGTCACATCGTTTCCAGACTCCCCCTATTATTTGACCCGTTCCAGTTTGCCGACCGGCAAAACCGCTCCACTCAGGAAGCCATCTCCTCCGTTCTTCACCTGAGCCTGGCTCACCTGGAGGAGAAGAACACCCATGTGCGGAGGCTGTTCCTGGACTTCAGCTCAGCGTTTAACACCATCATCCCACAGCATCTGGTAGGAAAATTGGAACACCTGGGCTTCAACACCCCCCTTCGCAACTGGCTGCTAGACTTCCTCACCAACAGACCTCAGTCAGTCCGGGTCGGACAGAACACCTCTGATGTCATCACCCTCAGCACAGGCTCCCTTCAGGGCTGCGTCCTGAGCCCCCTGCTGTGCACCCTGATGACACACGACTGCGTCCTCAGGTTCACCACCAATCACATCGTGAAGTCAGCAGACGACACAACGGTGGTGGGGCTCATCAGAGACAACAACGACCTGGACTACAGAGAGGAGGTGGAGCAGCTGGTGGGCTGGTGCAGAGAAAACAGCCTGATCCTGAATGAGGAGAAGATGAAGGAGATCATCGTCGACTTCAGGAAAAAACAGCCTCACCACGCTCCACTGATCATCAACAGCTCAGCTGTGGAGGTGGTCAGCAGCACCAAATTCCTGGGGGTCCACATCACAGAAGACCTCACCTGGACTATGAACACTACGGCACTGGTCAAGAGGGCACAGAAGCGCTTGTACTTCCTGCGGAGGATGAGGAGAGCCCACCTGGCCCCACCCATCATGAGGACGTTCTACAGGAGCACCATAGAGAGCATTCTGACAAGCTGTCTCTCTGTGTGGTGTGGAGGCTGCACCGCCTCCGATTGGAAGAACGTGAGGAGAGTGGTGAGGACAGCAGAGAGGATCATAGGGGCTCCTCTTCCCTCCATTCAGGACATTTCATCTCAGCGCTGCATGTCCCGTGCCCGTAACATCATCAATGACCCATCACACCCCCACCATGGACTGTTCTCCCTGCTGCCCTCTGGGAAGAGGTTTGCAGCATCCGCTGCAGGTCCACCAGGTTCTGCAACAGCTTTTTCCCTGCTGTCATCAGACTGTTGAACACTAGAACTGTTGAGCTCTAAACTGAACTCTGCATCACACATTCACAGAACTGTACTTTATGACACTACGGACCTCTATCTTGCACTATCTCGCACTACCAACTTTACTGAACTTGTATAAACCCTTTAAATAGAAGTTTAATACATGGTTTAGCATTCCTCTGCACACTCTTGAATACTGTTTTGCCTACTTGCACTATTGCATAATTATCACTGCTGCACTTTATACTTATTTTTAATATATATATATATATATTTTTTCATAGGATATGTTACTTCTATTCAACTGCAATATCACTACTTTGTTGTAAGACGTATGCAACGGAATTTCGTTTTGTATGCACCATGTGCAGACAAGATGACAATAAAGTTTGTCTAAGTCTAAGTCATGTCAGGTCAGCTGTCTGGAGAGAGAGAGAAGTCAGGACCTGCGGGCGGAGCACCACCGTGCCACCGCCGCCATGACGGAACTCAAAAGCAAACTCCATGAGGAGAAGCAGAAAGAGTTAGCCATTACCAGGGAGACATTACTGCGGCAGCATGAAATGGAGCTGATGAGAGTGATCAAAATCAAAGATGGAGAGATCCAGCGACTGAATGCCTTGGTCCTCAGCCTGAGGGACGGCTCCATGGACAAGGTGATCCGCTCTATCCGTGTCTGACTATCCGCACGCCACGTCGGGCTTCGATGCGGCCGCTACCGTATTGTGTAGCTTGTCCCCAGTAAGCGTCGCGGCGCTCCGTTGCGGTCTCAACGGCCCGGTGTGGCGCAATGTCTGCTCAGGTGAGGAGGGGGGGCGCTTTGCTGGCGGAGGTGGAGGAGACGCGGCGGTGTCGGGAGACCGAGCGGTGTCGCCTACACCAGGAGCGCGGAAGAAGCCCTGGCAGCGGCCCAGCAGGCCTGGCAGTCCCGAGCGGCCGAGCTCCGATCGGCTCATCACCAGCATCGGGAGGAGATGAGCCGAACCAAGAGAGACTGCGAGAGGGAGATCCGCCGACTGGTAGGACTGATCAGATGCGCGGTGCGTGGCTATGTTCCCAATTTCGTTGTATACCTGCAGTGCAATGACACCTAAGGCATTCTATTCTATTCTATTTCACAAGAAGAAAATGTCCGGTTGCTCGCTTCGCTTTTGTCACAGCAAAGGTGTTCTAGTCGATTCAAGAAAAAAATTGGCCGGTTGCTCTCTTTGTTTTTGTCACAATTCTGGCAAATGAGTTTGCCCGCCTGCCTGAGCGCTCCCCGTTTGTACATCCAGACGGATGAGATCAAGCTGAAAGACAGAGCGGTTAGTGTTTTGGATGAAGCCCTGGGGCCGGCCACGTCCACCGCCTTCAGCTGCAGACTCAGGCTGCCGAGCAGCAGATCGCTGCCCTGAGGAATTCCCAAAGGGCGGGCCTAAACTACCCTGGAAGTGGGGTCAACGCCGCTACTAGCAATCCTCTTCATTGCGTAAGCCACCTCATCACACACTTGCAGTACGCATGACTTAGTTCGTTGCTGGAGGAAGGTAGCACAAAAACAGTTTTGAACTTTGAACGAGTGCTTGTGTGTGTGTGTTGCGGGGCGTTTTCAGTCTCAGGAGGATCGGGACACGCGACGGTTTCATCTGAAAATCGCTGAGCTCAGCGCAGTCATCAGGAAACTGGAGGATTGAAACGCCCTGCTTTCTGAAGAGCGCAATGAACTGGTAATTTATTGACGGCACGCTTGAAGGTTTGCGCTACGTTTGATGCGCGCCATCCAGCGAGGCACCCATTGCGCTTGCTTATTAGTTGAGCGGCGCGGCGAGTCGGTTGCCTGGTAGATGTCTTTTATTGGGAGCCAAAGCCACGATTCCGTTCAAACCGATGCAAAAGGAATGGATACGTTCTGGCCCGCGTGTTGTGCGTCTTTCACATCCCGCACTTCATGCTTGCAGCTAAAGCGACTGAGAGAAACAGAAAGCCAGTTTCTGCCACTCCTGTACAAAAACAAACGCCTGAGCAGGAAGAATGAAGAACTCTCGCTGGTGCTGTGTCGCCTTGAAAACAAAGTGCGCTTTGTCACCCAGGAGAACGAGGAGATGGCAAGCTTGGTAAGTCGACGCGGACAACGGCGGCGTGCCAACAGAGTCCACTGCATTTGTGTTCCACAGAGAAGGCCTAGTTCGCTCAATGACCTGGACCGCGGTTGCGGCCAGCAGGACGGTGAAATGGAGTTCCTTCAAGTTGTGGAGCAGCGGCACATCATCGACGACTTGTCCAAGGTCTTCAGGCAGGCGACTCGGTGCACGTACGGCAGCGCCGCGCTCGCTCGCTGTCGCCAGGAAACCTTTTCCGTCCAAAGCTTGGCCGGCGGCCGCCATCCAAAAAATTGGCCCCTTAAATTCCGACCTTTCAAGCAGGAGCATTGTGCGCACGCGTTTGAACACGCTTTAGACTTGTTTTGCCGTTTTCAGCAGCTCAAAGCTCCCGTTTTGTCACCGCCTTTGCCACTCGCTGTGCGCTGAAAACGACGGACTTGCCCGGCTGCTCAGCCCGTCAACCATGAGCCGCGAGCGCGACGTCATTGTCCGTAGGCAGGTAGTGGCAAAATGCACCCTGTTAGAGTTGCGCTCGCTCCAACTTATTTTGCAAGAACCACACGGGAGACAAGTAAGTTCTTTTGGACACCTGCAGGTGGAGAGTCCATCCGTTGTACGAATGAAGTCTGACTCTCGGCTCCTGCACGAGCATTTTAATTAAGAGAAACAGGGTGGGTGTAAGAGTGGATTGAATAGAGGAAGCCCTTGACCTCTAGTCAAAACATAGCAAGGGGTGTTTTACGACTTTGTGTAGGAAGGGATAAGCGATAGGGATAAATAAGGGATAAATAATATTATTTATTACAGGTCGCAGTCAAAGTCAAAGCAACACAATGATACGATAAAGATAATCTGGAAAACCCTGACACACCCTGTAGTTGTCACTTTTGGAAAAGACGAGCGTCCCTCCAATCATCGCCGGTGACGTGTTTTTCAGGCTCTGGAGACAGGAGCTCATGTCAGAAATGTCATTGTGAGTCGCGTTTGTTTCTGCGCCGGAGCCGTTCGTTCCCTTTGCATCCAAAGAATCTCAAAGGCGGATTATTTGTGTCGACAGGAGAGAGATTTGCTGCTACGATACCGACGTCGAGAATCTCTGAGGAGGAACAAAGCGTGAGGTCCTGCAAGGTGAGTCTGTTTGTTTGCGGCTGCTTGGTGTTGCGCAAGATAAAATGGCCTTTTTCTCGCTATCGTTCCTCTCGTCGATTCATCGTGAGGTGTCGCTTCAGTTTGTTCAGAGAGATGTTTGCTTCCGCGCCCGCAGGTCATCGAAACATTTTACGGCTACGACGAAGACGTGTTGGTGGACTCGGACGGATCGTCCTTGTCTTTTCACACCGACAGAACCCCCGACACGGAACCCGAAGAGGTAGCCCGCCATTTCTGCCAGCGTATTGGCACCAAACATTCCTCTTCAGCCTGGAATCGGACTCGTCTTTGCGTCGCGGGTGCTTTGTCGCCGGTCTGACTGATTCTGGTACTAGTGCTGTGTTGCATTGGTGTGTGCATGAAGAGGCGGAGCTTCGCTACCGCCAGCTGACGCAAGAATATCAAGCGCTGCAACGAGCCTACGCTCTGCTAGCCCAGACCAGCGAAGGGGACTACGACGCCGAGAAGGAGATCAAGGTGGCGCCCCTTCCCGCAACCCCCGGCCGGGTCGCAGCCTCCCCGTTCTCACCCAGCCTCGGGTGTTCTCTGGTCTGAAAGGAGGAGGAGGAGCCTCCCTCCTCCTCCTTTCAGACCAGAGAAAAGCTGATGGTAGAAATGGGTCACTATCAAAGCAGAGTAGCAGATCTGGAGTCAGCGCTGAAGCAACAAGGACAGGTAAGCTCATCAATGAGCACACCTTTTTCTCAGACAAAATAGCTACATTCTTCAGTCACTCATCCGTCTGGCATTACTGGACCAACCCCCCCCTTCTCACCCTAGCCGAGAAGGTAACGCGCACGTCCACGCACGCTCTCGCATTCTGCTTATGTGACAGCAGCCTTTCCTCAGTGGTTAGAATACATCAAAGTGACCAAGTCAGCACTTCAACAGAAGATGTTGGACATTGAAAGTGAGAAGGTAGACAGACACGCGACATCAGCCAAGGGGAACTCCGGCAATGTGCCCCAACAATTCTGACCTTGAGCTGTGCTAGGATATGTTCTGCAAGCAGAAGGGCTACCTGGATGAAGAGTTGGACTTCAGGAAGTGTTCCATGGACCAGGCTCATAAGGTAAGCCGCCCTCAAATCTCCCGCCGGACCACTGATGGACGAGGATTGCGGCCCAGAGGATCCTGGAGCTGGAGGCCATGTTGTACGAGGCGCTACCGCAGCGGGACTGCCCCGCCACGGACGGCGAAAAAGCCAGCCACGCTGGCGTGAATGACGTGCTGACGGCGGATCAGAGAGAAGAGCTTAGGAGCGCCGTGGACCAATGGAAGCGAGCCCTGATGTGCGAGTTGAGGGAGCGCGACGCTTGCATCCTCCAAGAGAGAATGGATCTGCTGCACAGCGCGCAACAGGTAAGGGCCCAAAGCCAGCCCGGCACTTACTTGCACGCTTACTGGCTTTTGAATGCCACTTTCCATTTGTCCGTCCTAGAGGAACAAAGAGCTGAAAGAATTCATCGAAGCTCAGAAGAGACAAATCAAACAATTGGAGGAGAAGTTTCTGTTTCTCTTTCTATTCTTCTCCTTGGCCTTCATTCTGTGGCCCTAACACCAGCTGGTGAGTGAGCTCCAGCGGCACCGCACTCGACACCTCCGATACACTGCCAGCCGGTCTCAGACGTTGGCAGACGCTCCGATGCCAACGTATACCCCCCGCCACGGTGACAGAGGCACCGCGTCACACCGGCGCTCATCCAATCAGAAGGCAGGAAAAGCAAATTCACATGCAGGGCACTTTTGAACCAGAAGAGAGCGCCACAAAAAACGGTTGTTGCCCCAAACGCGCACTAAAAAGGGTCAGAATAACAAGAGTCCCACTGGCCAGCCGGGGCCACCCGTCCAGCTGTTTCTTCAGGGGGGAAAAAAATTGGAGTCACCGGTGAGTACATTTTGCATTTAGCTCTGCTTTTCTGCTTCTGTCTTCAAGTGTGTGGCATCCTGCGATCAAAGATTCAGCCAACCCCAAAGCGGTTGACCTCAACGTCCCACCACCATGCCTACCAGAGCAGGTGACGTGATGCTTTGGACATCCTTCCGTCTCAGATGCCCAAAAGTACTCTTTGCCACATCTGCGGCAATACGGTGTCTTTTCAAAGGTGCAAATAAATCCAGCGTGGGCGGAACACGCACGTCTTCGGTTTTTCCCGCTTTGTTTGTGTGACAGCTGTTGTGAAAATTTTATACAAATAAAGTTGTATAGTACAGGTTTGGCCAAGCCGCAACTCCCGAACCGCATGCGGCTCTTTTATGTTCATATCAACATTTGTGTGTGTGTGGGGGGTTGTGCGTGTTGGCTTCACTTGAGTTCAATTTGGTATTTTGGTCAAAAGCGCATGTGGTGAAATTCCACAAAGTAGGATGGGCAAACACATTTCTTTAAACTATGAGTGTCAATTGGGCTCTCGAAATGGCAGGGAAAAGATGCACAGCAAAACGAAAATACGTAGATGAACACAGGACGTTTTAATCAGAGTGGGAAAGTTTCTATTTTTTGTTGAACGTGATGGCAAACCATTCTGCCTGATATGTCAGACCTCAGCGCATTTCAAAGATTCAAATCTTCAGCGCCATGCACTTCAGCTCACTCCATGCTAACATTGATCAGGCGTCGAACCCGCAACATCATGCTTAAGAGGTGGCCATGCTAACCAGTGCGCCATTACGGCAACGCATAATAACTAAGTCTACTGATCAAAACAGCGGTTACTATATGACGTCACTACGTCGTGGTCACGTGACGCAGACAAGACGTCAATGGACGTGGGCAGAGTTAACTTGTTTAAAAGGGAGTGGGCAGAAGAAATATTTAATTTATTTAAATCTATTTTGAGTGCACACCATTATGCCAATGCATAACAACTGTAAATCTACTAAACAAAACAGCGGTTGCTATATGACATCTGCCACGTCGTGGTCACGTGACATACGTGACGTCGATGGGCGTAACTTTCGCCGGAATTCAAATCCGCGGGGAGAGTTAACTTGTTTAAAAGAGAGTGGGCAGAAGAATTATTTAATTTATTTAAATCTATTTGGTGTGTGCGCCATTATGTCAATGCATAACAACTGTAAGTCTACTAAACAAAACAGCGGTTGCTATATGACGTCTGCCACGTCGTGGTCACGTGACGCGGACGTGACGTCGACGCCTACTTTACATCCCACCGATCACAGGACCCCTCGGCTGCATAACCGTGCCCCCTTCCCAACCAATCGGATTTGCTATACGCGAAAACGACGCCAATGGAAAGAGCTTCCGCCCAAATTTAAATCCGTGGGCGTGGCTCGCAGCAGGAAGTAGGAAAATGGCGGCGATGTTGACAAAGACACAGCGGATGGTAACATACGACTAACAAGAGAAATATTTTTATTTTCTGCTTGCAACTGGACCGTCCAGAGCGTACACGGTAAGTACAACTCATCGTTTTTAAAAAGAAGTACTTTTGTTGCCCTGAAAAGCGAGTGAGCGTGGCGTTTGTGGGGGACGTCGAATTTCGACGATTCTTTCTGGTCAACGGTTGTAAATGATTGTGTTGATTAAAAAAGAAAACTTGATGTAACTCTACTTTTAACTGCCGTTTCAGATAGATTTGGAATTGCATCACATCCAATTTTGCCTAGAGCGTACACGGTAAGTAACACTCGTTGTGTTTAAGGAGATTTACGTTTGTAATAGCAGAAGTGTAGCCGCGTTGCGTTGTACGTGTGAATGTTGGTCCAGGCGAAATGTTAATGTTTAATTTCATTCCTTTAGGTTCCACGGTGTTTGTTGGCTGCAAGTTTTCCACTGCAAGAAGAGGCTCATATCATTGACCAGGAGCGAGCTACAATGGTGAGTAGCCATAACATTTATGTTAAACACTTCCTATTTCATGTCTAACAGTACTTGATTTAACAAATAACCATAAATAAATACAGTGTGGGCACTGAAGTTAACATATGTGATTATACTGCCTAATCTGTCACCGAGTAGATTGTTGCAAAGTAATATAAGATCCAAAGTTGTAATTCAGAATAGTTTTCAAAAGAAGGCCATTAGAATTATATACAAGTCTGATTACCCTGAACAAGCTATTAATTAAATCACAAATTCTTCAATTCAAAGATTTGGTAGATTATCAGACAAATAATGTCTAACAGTAATTGATTTAACACATCACGATAAGTAGATTGAGTGTGGGCACTCTCAAATTAACATATATGATTATACTGCCTAATCTGTTACAGAGTATGTTGTTGCCAAGTAATGTAGAATAGATCCAAAGTAGTAATCCAGAATAGTTTTGAAGAGGCCATTAGAATAATAAACAAATCTGATTACCTTGAACATAATAACAAGCTAAGTGTTTAATATGTCCTATGAAGTCGAAATTGGGCACCGTCATGTGGTGAAATTTGGAATTGCATCACATCCAATTTTGCCTGGGAACAAACAGATTAAATAAATCTTAGTTTTGAATAAGCCACTCCTTCTCAAACAAGTAAACTCTGCCCATTTCGCGCAGTAGATGTTCTGTTAATATCTAGTATTTATACAAAGTCATAATTTAAATTGCTTTCAACCTTCATTCATCGGTTCAACCAACATTACTCGCTCTTACTACCAACTTGTATTGATTTAACTAAGCGTTTAATACTTCCTATCAGGTCTCAAGGCAAGATTTGGCAAAATACAGTTTCAGCAAATCCAATTTTGCCAGGGAACAAAAATAGATTAAATAAACTAAATAAGTCTTCTTCCCAATAAATAAATCAGAAAAGTCTGTCTTGTAACCAGTCCTCTTCAAACAAGTAAAGTCTGCCCATTTTGTGCCGTAGATTTTGTGTCCATGCCTAGTATTTAAACAAAATCATAATTTAAACGACTTCTTGCCTTCATTCACTTTGGAAATTTGGAATTGCAGCAAATCGAATTTTGCCAGGGAACAAAAATAGATCAATTAAACTAAGTCTTCTTCCCATTAAATAAATTAAAAAAGTCTGTCTTGTAACCAGTCCTTTTCAAACAAGTAAAGTCTGCCCATTTTGTGCCGTTGATTTTGTGTTAATGCCTAGTATTTATACAAAATCATAATTTAAAGGACTTCATTCCTTCATTCACTTTGGAAATTTGGAATTGCAGCACATCAAATTTTGCCTGGGAAGAAAAGTAGATTAAATAAATTTAATAAGTCTTACTACTTCCCATTAAATAAATTAAATACGTCTTACTTGTTCCCACTCCTTTTCAAAACAGTAGTTTAAAACGAGGGCCCTTCACTCAACCTTTAACCCTATTTATTCACCTTCTAGGCTAAGTGTTAAAGGCTAAGTGTTAAAGGCTAAGTGTTAAAGGCTAAGTGTTAAAGGCTAAGTGTTAAAGGCTAAGTGTTAGAGGCTAAGTGCCAGAGGCTAGGCGCCAGAGGCGAGTTTTTGTGGGCTGAAGTTTTAGTGGGGTTAGTGTGAATACAATCCAAAAGAATACAACAGAATACAATACAATAGAATATAATACATAGATTAAATTCAATAGCTCTTACTACTTCCCATTAAATAAATTAAATACGTCTTACTTGTTCCCAATCCTTTTCAAAAAAGTAGTTTAAAACGAGGGCCCTTCACTCAACCTTTAACCTCAACCCCGCACGTCACATTGTGTTGTATCTGTGAATGTTGGTTGTGGCCAAATGATAGTTTTCTTTCATTCGTTTAGGTTCCACGGTGTTTGTTGGCTATGTTTTCCACTGTCAGAAGGATGAAAATACAAAGTACAACGCTTGGACGTGGGCGAAGACGTCACCGGTGAGTCCTTCCTTCCTATTTATTTACCTTCTAGATGCTAGAGGCTAAGTGTTAGAGGCTAAGTGTTAGAGGCTAAGTGTTAAAGGCAACACAATACGAACAACACAACACAATACGAACAACTCAACACAATATGAACAACACAATATGAACAACACAACACAATACGAACAACACAACACAATACGAACAACACAACACAATACGAACAACACAACACATTACGAACAACACAACACAATACGAACAACACAACGATACTGCACTGAACAACACGATACCGCACTGAGAAACACGATACCGCACTGAACAACACGATACCGCACTGAACAACACCATGCCGCACTGAACACCATGCCACACTGAACAACACCATCCCGCACTGAACAACACCATGCCGCACTAAACAACACCATGCCGCACTGAACAACACCATGCCGCACTGAACAACACCATGCCGCACTGAAAGACACCATGCCGCACTGAAAGACACCATGCCGCACTGAACGACACCATGCCGCACTGAAAGACACCATGCCGCACTGAAAGACACCATGCCGCACTGAACAACACCATCCTGCACTGAACAACACCATCCCGCACTGAACAACACCATGCCGCACTGAACAACATTATGCCGCACTGAACAACATTATGCCGCACTGAACATTATGCCGCACTGAACAACACCATGCCGCACTGAACAACACCATGCCGCACTGAACAACACCATGCCGCACTGAACAACACCATGCCGCACTGAACAACACCATGCCGCACTGAACAACACCATGCCGCACTGAACAACACCATGCCGCACTGAACAACATTATGCCGCACTGAACAACACCATGCCGCACTGAACAACACCATCCTGCACTGAACAACACCATTCCGCATTGAACACCATGCCGCACTGAACAACACCATCCCGCACTGAACAACACCATCCCGCACTGAACAACATTATGCCGCACTGAACAACATTATGCCGCACTGAACAACACCATGCCGCACTGAACAACACCATGCCGCACTGAACAACACCATGCCGCACTGAACAACATTATAACGCACTGAACAACACCATCCCGCACTGAACAACACCATGCCGCACTAAACAACATTATGCCGCACTGAACAACATTATGCCGAAATGAACAACACCATGCCGCACTAAACAACACCATGCCGCACTGAACAACACCATGCCGCACTGAACAACACCATGCCGCACTGAACAACACGATCCCGCATTGAACACCATCCCGCACTGAACAACACCATGCCGCACTGAACAACACCATGCCGCACTGAACAACACCATGCCGCACTGAACAACACCATGCCGCACTGAACAACACCATGCCGCACTGAACAACACCATTCCGCACTGAACAACACCATGCCGCACTGAACAACATTATGCTGCACTGAACAACACCATGCCGCACTGAACAACAACATGCCGCACTGAAAAACATTATGCCGCACTGAACAACACCATGCCGCACTGAACAACACCATCCTGAACTGAACAACACCATGCCGCATTGAACAACACCATGCCGCACTGAACAACACCATCCTGCACTGAACAACACCATCCCGCACTGAACAACACCATGCCGCACTGAACAACACCATGCCGCACTGAACAACACCATGCCGCAATGAACAACACCATCCCGCACTGAACAACATTATGCCGCACTGAACAACATTATGCCGCACTGAACAACATTATGCCGCACTGAACAACATTATGCCGCACTGAACAACATTATGCCGCACTGAACAACATTATGCCGCAGTGAACAACACCATGCCGCACTGAACAACACCATGCCGCACTGAACAACACCATGCCGCACTGAACAACACCATGCCGCACTGAACAACACGATCCCGCATTGAACAACACCATGCCGCACTGAACAACACCATCCTGCACTGAACAACACCATCCCGCACTGAACAACACCATGCCGCACTGAACAACATTATGGCGCACTGAACAACATTATGCCGCACTGAACAACACCATGCCGCACTGAACAACACCATGCCGCACTGAACAACACCATGCCGCACTGAACAACACCATCCCGCACTGAACAACACCATGCCGCACTGAGCAACACCATGCCGCACTGAACAACACCATCCCGCACTGAACAACACCATGCCGCACTGAACAACACCATTCCGCACTGAACAACACCATGCCGCACTGAACAACATTACGCTGCACTGAACAACACCATGCCGCACTGAACAACACCATGCCGCACTGAACAACACCATGCCGCATTGAACAACACCATGCCGCATTGAACAACACCATGCCGCACTGAACAACACCATCCTGCACTGAACAACACCATGCCGCATTGAACAACACCATGCCGCACTGAACAACACCATCCTGCACTGAACAACACCATCCCGCACTGAACAACACCATCCCGCATTGAACAACACCATCCTGCACTGAACAACACCATGCCGCACTGAACAACACCATGCCGCACTGAACAACACCATGCCGCACTGAACAACACCATTCCGCACTGAACAACACCATGCCGCACTGAACAACACCATCCTGCACTGAACAACACCATCCCGCACTGAACAACACCATGCCGCATTGAACAACACCATCCTGCACTGAACAACACCATCCTGCACTGAACAACACCATGCCGCACTGAACAACACCATGCCGCACTGAACAACACCATGCCGCACTGAACAACACCATGCCGCACTGAACAACATTATGCCGCACTGAACAACATTATGTCGCACTGAACAACACCATGCCGCACTGAACAACACCATGCTGCACTGAACAACATTATGCCGCACTGAAAAACACCATGCCGCACTGAACAACACCATCCCGCACTGAACAACACCATGCCGCATTGAACAACACCATGCCGCACTGAACAACACCATGCTGCACTGAACAACACCATGCTGCACTGAACAACACGATCCTGCATTGAACAACACCATGCCGCACTGAACAACACCATCCTGCACTGAACAACACCATCCTGCACTGAACAACACCACCCCGTACTGAACAACACGATCCCGCATTGAACAACACCATCCCACACTGAACAACACCATGCCGCACTGAACAACACCATTCCGCACTGAACAACACCATGCCGCACTGAACAACACCATGCCGCACTGAACAACACCATGCCGCACTGAACAACACCATGCCGCACTGAACAACACCATGCCGCATTGAACAACACCATGCCGCACTGAACAACACCATCCTGCACTGAACAACACCATCCCGCACTGAACAACACCATGCCGCATTGAACAACACCATGCCGCACTGAACAACACCATCCTGCACTGAACAACACCATCCCGCACTGAACAACACCATGCCGCACTGAACAACATTATGGCCTACTGAACAACATTATGCCGCACTGAACAACACCATGCCGCACTGAACAACACCATGCCGCACTGAACAACACCATGCCGCACTGAACAACATTATGCCGCACTGAACAA
The DNA here is from genome assembly GCF_024217435.2 of Syngnathus scovelli. NCBI lineage: Eukaryota > Metazoa > Chordata > Actinopteri > Syngnathiformes > Syngnathidae > Syngnathus > Syngnathus scovelli. The sequence goes on from NW_026061417.1 coordinate 26,851, forward strand.
CATTATGCCGCACTGAACAACACCATGCCGCACTGAACAACACCATGCCGCACTGAACAACACCATGCCGCACTGAACAACACGACGTCGCACTGAACAACACGACGCCGCACAGAACAACACGACGCCGCACAGAATAACACAATACCGCACAGAACAACACAATACCGCACAAACAGTTTTAGATAATATTACGTCGCAGTCATGTGACGCGGACATGACGTCAATAGGCGGAACTCACGGCAAAATTATAATCCGTGGGCGTGGCTTGCAACAGGAAGTAGGAAAGCGGCAATTCTGGCAAACAAGACACAGCGGTTAGTAACACGATGACTTACAAGGCAAATATTTTTGTTTTCAGCTTGCAACTTGACCGTCTAGAGCGTACAAGGTAATTACAACTGTTTTTTTTTAGCCCTGAAAAGCAAGGGAGTGTGGCGTTTGGGAGGAATGTCGAACTCGGCGTCTGCTTCCAGCCACAGACGCCAAATTTCGACGATTATTTCGACTGGTCAACGGTTGTAAATTATTGCGTTGACTAAAAACTTTATTTAACTCTACTCTTAACTTTGCCGTTTCAGATATGCGGGTATTACACCGCGGAAATGACGTCAATAGGCTGAACTCTCGCCAAAATTCAAATCTGTGGGCGCAATGGCCTTGAGCGAGACACCGGATACAAACACGACGATTATCAACAGAAATATCTTTATTTTCTGCTTGCAAGTGGACCGTCTAGAGCGTACACGGTAAGTACAACTCATTGTGTTTAAAAAGATTTACGTTTGTGTAGTTTGCGTTGCGTTGTATCTGTGAATGTTGGTTTAGGCTAAATGTTAATGTTTAATTTCATTCCTTTAGGTTCCACGGTGTTTGTTGGCTGTATGTTTTCCACTGCAAGAAGAGGCTCGTATCATTGACCAGCAGGAGCTACAATGGTGAGTACCCCTTTCGTCTTCCATTTATGTTAAACACTTCCTATTTCATGTCTAACAGTACTCGATTTAACAAATAACCATAAATAAATACAGTGTGGGCAGTCACGTTAACATATGTGATTATCCTGCCTAATATGTTTATCACAAATATGTCACTAATCACTAATATGTTTATTTGTTTATCACAACACCTTTGGACCTTCAGCAATCGATTATTTCCCTTCATCTACATAGAGACAGAACGATGGTGTCTTAAACATCTCATTCATTTCACCAAATAACTTCACGCAGGTGGATAACGGCCGTCTCGGTCACGCTATGTTGCGTGATGCAGTTTTGAAGAACCAAATGCATTTATTCAATGAATAAGTCAAGCTAGTTCTATGTTTATGATGTTGTAAGTTACGGTACCGATTGAAGTTGAGTTCGAAGCCAGTGGAAAACAGCGCTGCGTTTGTGCTCTCCAGGTACAAATGTTGTGATCTCTGACTGACGACCGGGCGAGACTCGAGTAAGAGATGTCCAAACGAGCTCCGGCAGGGCGGGCCAAGGCGGAGCGAACGGACGCCCTTCAGGCCGCCAATGACGAGCTGAGAACCAAACTGATGGACGTCCAGTTAGAACTTCAGCAGGAGAAGAACAAGGTGAAAACCTCAACAGACAGACACTGCCTGCCTCCCTGCCTGCCTCCCTGCCTGCCTCCCTGCCTGCCTCCCTCCCTCCCAGTTTTCCCGATGTAGATTAGACATGCGTGTGCCATGACTGTGTCAGCCTACATCAACAAATGCACCGAGGACGTCAGCACCACTAAGAATATCATCACCCGGGGCAACCAACGACCCTGGATGACTGAGGAGGTACGTCAAACGCTACGAGCGCGGAACTCTGCCTTCAAGTCTGGCGACAAGGAGACACTGAGGACAGCGAGAGCCAACTTGAACCGTGCCATCAGGATAGCGAAGCGAGACCGCAGTCGAAAATTTCAGGATCGTTTCCACGACGTCAAAAACATCAGGAGTATGTGGCAAGGCATACGGGCGATTACAGACGACAACTCACCCTCCCCCCCCCGGTGGGTGTAGTTGATGCTGACTTTCTAAATGGTCTAAATAACTTCTTTGGGAGGTTCGAGGCACTAAACGGCACTCCAGCAGTTAAAACTGTCCCCCATCAGGAAGAGGAGGTACTCTGCCTTGACTCCGCCGATGTGTTGAAGACCCTGAGGAGAGTCAACCCCTGTAAGGCCCCTGGCCCGGACAACATTCCTGGGCGTGTGTTCAGGGAATGTGCAAGTCATCTGGCTGGGGTCATCACAGACATTTTTAACACCTCGCTGGGCCAAGCCACAGTGCCGGCGTGCTTTAAGACTGCCTCCATCATTCCGGTGCCGAAGAAACCTCAAATCACCTCATTTAATGATTACCGGCCTGTTGCACTGACTCCGGTTATGATGAAGTGCTTCGAAAGGCTGCTTAAAGGTCACATCGTTTCCAGACTCCCCCTATTATTTGACCCGTTCCAGTTTGCCGACCGGCAAAACCGCTCCACTCAGGAAGCCATCTCCTCCGTTCTTCACCTGAGCCTGGCTCACCTGGAGGAGAAGAACACCCATGTGCGGAGGCTGTTCCTGGACTTCAGCTCAGCGTTTAACACCATCATCCCACAGCATCTGGTAGGAAAATTGGAACACCTGGGCTTCAACACCCCCCTTCGCAACTGGCTGCTAGACTTCCTCACCAACAGACCTCAGTCAGTCCGGGTCGGACAGAACACCTCTGATGTCATCACCCTCAGCACAGGCTCCCTTCAGGGCTGCGTCCTGAGCCCCCTGCTGTGCACCCTGATGACACACGACTGCGTCCTCAGGTTCACCACCAATCACATCGTGAAGTCAGCAGACGACACAACGGTGGTGGGGCTCATCAGAGACAACAACGACCTGGACTACAGAGAGGAGGTGGAGCAGCTGGTGGGCTGGTGCAGAGAAAACAGCCTGATCCTGAATGAGGAGAAGATGAAGGAGATCATCGTCGACTTCAGGAAAAAACAGCCTCACCACGCTCCACTGATCATCAACAGCTCAGCTGTGGAGGTGGTCAGCAGCACCAAATTCCTGGGGGTCCACATCACAGAAGACCTCACCTGGACTATGAACACTACGGCACTGGTCAAGAGGGCACAGAAGCGCTTGTACTTCCTGCGGAGGATGAGGAGAGCCCACCTGGCCCCACCCATCATGAGGACGTTCTACAGGAGCACCATAGAGAGCATTCTGACAAGCTGTCTCTCTGTGTGGTGTGGAGGCTGCACCGCCTCCGATTGGAAGAACGTGAGGAGAGTGGTGAGGACAGCAGAGAGGATCATAGGGGCTCCTCTTCCCTCCATTCAGGACATTTCATCTCAGCGCTGCATGTCCCGTGCCCGTAACATCATCAATGACCCATCACACCCCCACCATGGACTGTTCTCCCTGCTGCCCTCTGGGAAGAGGTTTGCAGCATCCGCTGCAGGTCCACCAGGTTCTGCAACAGCTTTTTCCCTGCTGTCATCAGACTGTTGAACACTAGAACTGTTGAGCTCTAAACTGAACTCTGCATCACACATTCACAGAACTGTACTTTATGACACTACGGACCTCTATCTTGCACTATCTCGCACTACCAACTTTACTGAACTTGTATAAACCCTTTAAATAGAAGTTTAATACATGGTTTAGCATTCCTCTGCACACTCTTGAATACTGTTTTGCCTACTTGCACTATTGCATAATTATCACTGCTGCACTTTATACTTATTTTTAATATATATATATATATATTTTTTCATAGGATATGTTACTTCTATTCAACTGCAATATCACTACTTTGTTGTAAGACGTATGCAACGGAATTTCGTTTTGTATGCACCATGTGCAGACAAGATGACAATAAAGTTTGTCTAAGTCTAAGTCATGTCAGGTCAGCTGTCTGGAGAGAGAGAGAAGTCAGGACCTGCGGGCGGAGCACCACCGTGCCACCGCCGCCATGACGGAACTCAAAAGCAAACTCCATGAGGAGAAGCAGAAAGAGTTAGCCATTACCAGGGAGACATTACTGCGGCAGCATGAAATGGAGCTGATGAGAGTGATCAAAATCAAAGATGGAGAGATCCAGCGACTGAATGCCTTGGTCCTCAGCCTGAGGGACGGCTCCATGGACAAGGTGATCCGCTCTATCCGTGTCTGACTATCCGCACGCCACGTCGGGCTTCGATGCGGCCGCTACCGTATTGTGTAGCTTGTCCCCAGTAAGCGTCGCGGCGCTCCGTTGCGGTCTCAACGGCCCGGTGTGGCGCAATGTCTGCTCAGGTGAGGAGGGGGGGCGCTTTGCTGGCGGAGGTGGAGGAGACGCGGCGGTGTCGGGAGACCGAGCGGTGTCGCCTCCACCAGGAGCGCGGAAGAAGCCCTGGCAGCGGCCCAGCAGGCCTGGCAGTCCCGAGCGGCCGAGCTCCGATCGGCTCATCACCAGCATCGGGAGGAGATGAGCCGAACCAAGAGAGACTGCGAGAGGGAGATCCGCCGACTGGTAGGACTGATCAGATGCGCGGTGCGTGGCTATGTTCCCAATTTCGTTGTATACCTGCAGTGCAATGACACCTAAGGCATTCTATTCTATTCTATTTCACAAGAAGAAAATGTCCGGTTGCTCGCTTCGCTTTTGTCACAGCAAAGGTGTTCTAGTCGATTCAAGAAAAAAATTGGCCGGTTGCTCTCTTTGTTTTTGTCACAATTCTGGCAAATCAGTTTGCCCGCCTGCCTGAGCGCTCCCCGTTTGTACATCCAGACGGATGAGATCAAGCTGAAAGACAGAGCGGTTAGTGTTTTGGATGAAGCCCTGGGGCCGGCCACGTCCACCGCCTTCAGCTGCAGACTCAGGCTGCCGAGCAGCAGATCGCTGCCCTGAGGGATTCCCAAAGGGCGGGCCTAAACTACCCTGGAAGTGGGGTCAACGCCGCTACTAGCAATCCTCTTCATTGCGTAAGCCACCTCATCACACACTTGCAGTACGCATGACTTAGTTCGTTGCTGGAGGAAGGTAGCACAAAAACAGTTTTGAACTTTGAACGAGTGCTTGTGTGTGTGTGTTGCGGGGCGTTTTCAGTCTCAGGAGGATCGGGACACGCGACGGTTTCATCTGAAAATCGCTGAGCTCAGCGCAGTCATCAGGAAACTGGAGGATCGAAACGCCCTGCTTTCTGAAGAGCGCAATGAACTGGTAATTTATTGACGGCACGCTTGAAGGTTTGCGCTACGTTTGATGCGCGCCATCCAGCGAGGCACCCATTGCGCTTGCTTATTAGTTGAGCGGCGCGGCGAGTCGGTTGCCTGGTAGATGTCTTTTATTGGGAGCCAAAGCCACGATTCCGTTCAAACCGATGCAAAAGGAA
>NW_026061418.1:7500-20000 GCF_024217435.2 Syngnathus scovelli
CGACCGCCACAAGGCGACAGCCACCATCCCCAAGCGCCACCCCCGACCGCCACCAGCCGACCGCCACCAGCCGACCGCCACAAGGCGACAGCCACCATCCCCAAGCGCCATCCCCGACCGCCACCACCCGACCGCCACCAGCCGACCGCCACCAGCCGACCGCCACAAGGCGACAGCCACCATCCCCAAGCGCCATCCCCGACCGCCACAAGGCGACCGCCACCAGCCGACCGCCACAAGGCGACAGCCACCATCCCCAAGCGCCACCAGCCGACCGCCACCAGCCGACCGCCACAAGGCGACAGCCACCATCCCCAAGCGCCACCCCCGACCGCCACCCCCCGACCGCCACCAGCCGACCGCCACAAGGCGACCGCCACAAGGCGACAGCCACCATCCCCAAGCGCCACCCCCGACCGCCACCCCCCGACCGCCACCAGCCGACCGCCACAAGGCGACAGCCACCATCCCCAAGCGCCATCCCCGACCGCCACCCCCCGACCGCCACAAGGCGACCGCCACCAGCCGACCGCCACAAGGCGACAGCCACCATCCCCAAGCGCCACCCCCGACCGCCGCCCCCCGACCGCCCCAAGGCGACCGCCACCAGCCGACCGCCACAAGGCGACAGCCACCATCCCCAAGCGCCATCCCCGACCGCCACCAGCCGACCGCCACCAGCCGACCGCCACAAGGCGACAGCCACCATCCCCAAGCGCCATCCCCGACCGCCACCAGCCGACCGCCACAAGGCGACAGCCACCATCCCCAAGCGCCATCCCCGACCGCCACCAGCCGACCGCCACCAGCCGACCGCCACCGGCCGACCGCCACCGGCCGTTCGCGGTGTGCGCCGCCGTTCCCCAAGCACCCTCCGGGACGAAGCCGGAGCCGGAGAATAGCAGCGGCCGTGCGTAAAAGCTGCGGCCGGGCCTCGCGGAAGGTCCCCGGGCAGCGAGCTGCCGAGCCCCGGCCTCCAGCTTCCACCAGATAATAGGACCGGGCGCGCGCAAAAGCTGCGGCCGGGCCTGGCGGAAGGTCCTCGGGCATCCAGCGAGATCACACGGCCCCCACCGGAGGCGGCTAGCGCCTCCGTAGAGTAGTGCCGGCCCGTGGAAGCGGCCGCCCGTCAGCCTGCGTTGCCGCTGGTCGAAAAATGCACTAAGTGCCAAACCCCATTCATTTACAACGGCGTGTCCGCCAGAGGGCGCACTTCCCCCGGCGGACCAGCCGGCGGGGCTCGTTAGAGAGTGTATCCGCCTGGCAGTGCCTCCTGGACGGCCTGTATTCCGGACCGCGACCGCTAACTTACGGGAGCCTAAACGGCCCGCGGACCAGCCGGCGGGTCCTCCGTGAAAGCCTATCCGCCTGGCGGTGCCTCCTGGACGGCCTGGATTCCGGACCGCGACCGCTAACTTACGGGACCCTAAACGGCCCGCGGACCAGCCGGCGGCTCCTCCGTGAAAGCCTATCCGCCTGGCGGTGGCTCCGGGCCGGCCTGGATTCCGGACCGCCACCGCTCACTCGCGGGACCCTAATCGGCCCGCGGACCAGCCGGCGGGACCTCCGTGAAAGCCTATCCGCCTGGCGGTGCCTCCTGGACGGCCTGGATTCCGGACCGCGACCGCTAACTTACGGGACCCTAAACGGCCCGCGGACCAGCCGGCGGCTCCTCCGTGAAAGCCTATCCGCCTGGCGGTGGCTCCGGGCCGGCCTGGATTCCGGACCGCCACCGCTCACTCGCGGGACCCTAATCGGCCCGCGGACCAGCCGGCGGGACCTCCGTGAAAGCCTATCCGCCTGGCGGTGCCTCCTGGCCGGCCTGGATTCCGGACCGCCACCGCTCACTCGCGGGACCCTAATCGGCCCGCGGACCAGCCGGCGGATCCTCCGTGAAAGCCTATCCGCCTTCGCCGGTTCCCCGGCCGGCCACGGGTGGCGAGAATCCGGCCTCCTCGCCCGGAGCGCGCTTCGACTTGGGCGAAAAATGCACCAAGTGCCAAACCCCATTCATTTACAACGGCGTGTCCGCCAGAGGGCGCACTTCCTCCGGCCGGCGGGGCTCGTTAGAGACCGCGTCCGCCTTGGCCGGTTCCCCGGCCGGCCACGGGTGGCGAGAATCCGGCCTCCTCGCCCGGAGCGCGCTTCGACTTGGGCGAAAAATGCACCAAGTGCCAAACCCCATTCATTTACAACGGCGTGTCCGCCAGAGGGCGCACTTCCTCCGGCCGGCGGGGCTCGTTAGAGAGCGCGTCCGCCTTGGCCGGTTCCCCGGCCGGCCACGGGTGGCGAGAATCCGGCCTCCTCGCCCGGAGCGCGCTTCGACTTGGGCGAAAAATGCACCAAGTGCCAAACCCCATTCATTTACAACGGCGTGTCCGCCAGAGGGCGCACTTCCTCCGGCCGGCGGGGCTCGTTAGAGACCGCGTCCGCCTTGGCCGGTTCCCCGGCCGGCCACGGGTGGCGAGAATCCGGCCTCCTCGCCCGGAGCGCGCTTCGACTTGGGCGAAAAATGCACCAAGTGCCAAACCCCATTCATTTACAACGGCGTGTCCGCCAGAGGGCGCACTTCCTCCGGCCGGCGGGGCTCGTTAGAGAGCGCGTCCGCCTTGGCCGGTTCCCCGGCCGGCCACGGGTGGCGAGAATCCGGCCTCCTCGCCCGGAGCGCGCTTCGACTTGGGCGAAAAATGCACCAAGTGCCAAACCCCATTCATTTACAACGGCGTGTCCGCCAGAGGGCGCACTTCCTCCGGCCGGCGGGGCTCGTTAGAGAGCGCGTCCGCCTTCGCCGGTTCCCCGGTCGGCCAGCGAACGGCGAAAAGCCGGCCTCTTCCCCCGGAGCCCGGTCGGCGAATTATTATTTATTTATTTATTTATTTTTTTTCCAAAGTGCCAACGGCTCTCGCGCCGCGATGCGTCCGCCTTCGCCGGTTCCCCGGTCGGCCACGAAGTATTGCGCATGATTATACGCGATGTTAATATTTATTTAATTATTAAATAAATACATACATGTGTTTATTAATAATATACGCGATGTTAATATTTATTTAATTATTACCTATATTATGAATAAACTAACGGTGATTTTACACGATTTGACTACATACGTGACCGTGATATAGTGCCGAGGGCTCCCGCGCCGTCACGCGTCCGCCTTGGCAGGGGTCGCCCGCGGCAGCGAGCGTTCGGCTCGCGGGGGTCCGCGGGGTGTTATTAGGGAGTGCGGCAGCCGTGCCGAGGCTCCGGCCGGCCGCCGGAAGTCCGGCGGGGGAGCGTCGGAGCTCCGCGAGGCCGGCCGGGGAGCCTCTTAGTCATCGCCCGCGCTCGCGGTGGTCCCGGTCGCTTAAAGTGCCACGGGAGGCGTAGCGATGCCAGTGAGTGTGCGCCAAGTGCGAGAGGCGGTGCATTTACGCGCCGTGTCCGCGAGAGGGAGGCAATTCCCCGTTGCGACCTCCGGGAGATCAGCGGGCCGTTCAAATCGCTTAGCCGGGGTGCCGGGAGCCTCCTCGGGCGTCGAGTTAGGAGGGGGGCGCGCGGAGAACCGGCCGGAGGTCCCCTGGAAGCTCAGCGGGCCGTGGGAAACGCTTGGCCGGGGTGCCGGGAGCCTCGGCCGGCTTAAAAGTGAGGAGGAAAGCGCGCGGAGAACCGGCCGGAGGTCCCCTGGAAACTCAGCGGGACGTGGGAAAAAGCTCAGCCGGGGTGCCGGAAGCCTCGGCCGGCTTAAAACGTGAGGAGGAAAGCACCGGGAGAACCGGCTGGAGGTCTTCTGGAAGCTCAGCGGGCCGTGGAGAAAGCTTAGCCGGGGTGCCGGAAGCCTCGGCCGGCTTAAAATGTGAGGAGGAAACCGGCTGGACGTCTTCTGGAAGATCAGCGGGCCGTGGAAAATGCTAAGCCGAGGTGCTGGTTGTCGAATAAGGCTCCGCCATCTCGTAGAAGGTGCTAATAAAGTTCATATCCGCTCGGCTGGAGGTAATTGGCCAGCGGACCGGCCGCCGGGACCTCCGTGACCGCCTATCCGCCTGGCGGTGCCTCCTGGCCGGCGTGCATTCCGGGCCGCGACCGCTCACTTACGGGACCCTGATTGGCCCGCGGACCGGCCGGCGGGACCTCCGTGACAGCCTACCCGCCTGGCGGTGGCTGCTGGCCGGCGCGGATTCCGGGCCGCGACCGCTAACTTACGGGACCCTAATTGGCCCGCGGACCAGCTGGCGGGACCTCCGTGACAGCCTACCCGCCTGGCGGTGGCTGCTGGCCGGCGCGGATTCCGGGCCGCGACCGCTAACTTACGGGACCCTAATTGGCCCGCGGACCAGCTGGCGGGACCTCCGTGAAAGCCCATCCGCCTGCCGGTGCCTCCTGGCCGGCGTGGATTCCGGGCCGCGACCGCTAACTTACGGGACCATAAATGGCCCGCGGACCAGCTGGCGGGACCTCCGTGACCGCCTATCCGCCTGGCGGTGCCTCCTGGCCGGCCTGGATTCCGGGCCGCGACCGCTCACCTACGGGACCCTAAATGGCCCGCGGACCAGCCGGCGGGACCTCCGTGACAGCCTACCCGCCTCCCGGTGGCTGCTGGCCGGCGCGGATTCCGGGCCGCGACCGCTAACTTACGGGACCCCAATTGGCCCGCGGACCAGCCGGCGGGACCCCCGTGACCGCCTATCCGCCTTGGCCGGTTCCCCGGCCGGCCACGGATGGCGAGAATCCGGCCTCCTCGCCCGGAGCGCTCGTCGGCTTCGGCGAAAAATGCACTAAGTGCCAAACCCCATTCATTTACAATGGCGTGTCCGCCAGAGGGCGCAGTTCCCCCCGCGGACCGGCCGGCGGGACCTCCGTGACAGCCTATCCGCCTGGCGGTGGCTGCGGGCCGGCGCGAATTCCGGGCCGCGACCGCTAACTTACGGGACCCCGATTGGCCCGCGGACCAGCCGGCGGGACCTCCGTGACCGCCTATCCGCCTGCGCTGGTTCCCCGGCCGGCGCGAATTCCGGGCCGCGACCGCTAACTTACGGGACCCCGATTGGCCCGCGGACCAGCCGGCGGGACCTCCGTGACCGCCTATCCGCCTGCGCTGGTTCCCCGGCCGGCGCGAATTCCGGGCCGCGACCGCTAACTTACGGGACCCCGATTGGCCCGCGGACCAGCCGGCGGGACCTCCGTGACCGCCTATCCGCCTGCGCTGGTTCCCCGGCCGGCGCGAATTCCGGGCCGCGACCGCTAACTTACGGGACCCCAATTGGCCCGCGGACCAGCCGGCGGGACCTCCGTGACCGCCTATCCGCCTCCGCTGGTTCCCCCCTCGGCGTGGATTCCGGACCGCGACCGCTAAATTACGGGACCCAAATTGGCCCGCGGACCAGCCGGCGGGACCTCCGTGACCGCCTATCCGCCTTCGCTGGTTCCCCGGTCGGCCACAGATGACGAATATTCGGCCTCTCGCTCTGGAAGTCCTGCCGACTTAGCCGAAAATTTTCTAAGTGCCATCGGCTCTCGCTCGGAAAAGTGTCCGCCTCGTCTGGTTCCCCAGCTCGGCCTCAGAATTCGAAAATTCGGCCTCTCTGAGGTACCAGGGGTAGGCTTTATGTACTTGGTCCCCCCAGTTAGTGTACTCATCACTTTACCCCCCTTTCGCAAAATATAGTCGGCACGTATGTGCAGAACTGTTTATTTTCATTTTAAAAATTTTCTAAGTGCCAGCGGAAGCTGTCACACGAACTGTCCGAGCTACCACGGTGCCCATCCCGGGCAGTGACGGCAAAAGGCCGATGTGTGTTTGATGGAAGTCTGAATAATTTCTAAGTGCCAACGGCTCAACCGCCGTAAAGTGTCCGCCTCGGCTGGTTCTCCCGGTCGGCCCGAACGAGCGAAAATTCGGCCTCTTCCCCTGGAGGTCCGGAACATTTGGCGAATATTTTCAAAGTGCCAACGGCTGTTCCGCCGTAACGTGTCCGACCCGGCTGGTTCCTCCGGTCGGCCCGAACGAGCGAAAATTCGGCCTCTTCCCCTGGAGGTCCGGAACATTTTGGCGAATATTTTCAAAGTGCCAACGGCTGTTGCGCCGTAACGTGTCCGACCCGGCCGGTTCCTCCGGTCGGCCCGAACGAGCGAAAATTCGGCCTCTTCCCCTGGAGGTCCGGAACATTTTGGCGAATATTTTCAAAGTGCCAACGGCCGTTCCGCCGTAAAGTGTCCTACCCGGCTGGTTCCTTCGGTCGGCCCGAACGAGCGAAAATTCGGCCTCTTCCCCTGGAGGTCCGGAACATTTTGGCGAATATTTTCAAAGTGCCAACGGCTGTATCGCCGTAACGTGTCCGACCCGGCTGGTTCCTCCGGTCGGCCCGAACGAGCGAAAATTCGGCCTCTTCCCCTGGAGGTCCGGACGACTTTGGCGAATATTTTCTAAGTGCGAACGGCTGTTGCGCCGTAACGTGTCCGACCCGGCTGGTTCCTCCGGTCGGCCCGAACGAGCGAAAATTCGGCCTCTTCCCCTGGAGGTCCGGAACATTTTGGCGAATATTTTCAAAGTGCCAACGGCTGTTGCGCCGTAACGTGTCCGACCCGGCCGGTTCCTCCGGTCGGCCCGAACGAGCGAAAATTCGGCCTCTTCCCCTGGAGGTCCTGTGAAGTTTAACGAATATTTTCTAAGTGCGAACGGCTCTTCCGCCGTAACGTGTCCGACCCGGCTGGTTCCTCCGGTCGGCCTGAACGAGCGAAAATTCGGCCTCTTCCCCTGGAGGTCCTGTCAAGTTTAACGAATATTTTCTAAGTGCCATCGGCTCTTCCGCCGTAAGGTGTCCGACTCGGCCGGTTCCCCTAGTCGGCCAAATAATGTGACAATTCGGCCTCTCGCTCTGGAAGTCCGGCCAACTTCTGCGAATATTTTCTAAGTGCCATCGGCTCTTCCGCCGTAATGTGTCCGACTCGGCCGGTTCCTCCGGTCGGCCTGAACGAGCGAAAATTCGGCCTCTTCCCCTGGAGGTCCTGTCAAGTTTAACGAATATTTTCTAAGTGCCATCGGCTCTTCCGCCGTAAGGTGTCCGACTCGGCCGGTTCCTCCGGTCGGCCTGAACGAGCGAAAATTCGGCCTCTTCCCCTGGAGGTCCTGTCAAGTTTAACGAATATTTTCTAAGTGCCATCGGCTCTTCCGCCGTAAGGTGTCCGACTCGGCCGGTTCCTCCGGTCGGCCTGAACGAGCGAAAATTCGGCCTCTTCCCCTGGAGGTCCTGTCAAGTTTAACGAATATTTTCTAAGTGCCATCGGCTCTTCCGCCGTAAGGTGTCCGACTCGGCCGGTTCCTCCGGTCGGCCTGAACGAGCGAAAATTCGGCCTCTTCCCCTGGAGGTCCTGTCAAGTTTAACGAATATTTTCTAAGTGCCATCGGCTCTTCCGCCGTAAGGTGTCCGACTCGGCCGGTTCCTCCGGTCGGCCTGAACAAGCGAAAATTCGGCCTCTTCCCCTGGAGGTCCTGTCAAGTTTAACGAATATTTTCTAAGTGCGAACGGCTCTTCCGCCGTAAGGTGTCCGACCCGGCCGGTTCCTCCGGTCGGCCCGAACGAGCGAAAATTCGGCCTCTTCCCCTGGAGGTCCTGTCAAGTTTAACGAATATTTTCTAAGTGCCATCGGCTCTTCCGCCGTAAGGTGTCCGTCTCGGCCGGTTCCTCCGGTCGGCCTGAACGAGCGAAAATTCGGCCTCTTCCCCTGGAGGTCCTGTCAAGTTTAACGAATATTTTCTAAGTGCCATCGGCTCTTCCGCCGTAAGGTGTCCGACTCGGCCGGTTCCTCCGGTCGGCCTGAACAAGCGAAAATTCGGCCTCTTCCCCTGGAGGTCCGTTCAAGTTTAACGAATATTTTCTAAGTGCCATCGGCTCTTCCGCCGTAAGGTGTCCGACTCGGCTGGTTCCCGATGTCGGCCAGAACAAGTGGAAACTCGGCCTCTTCCCCTGGAGGTCAGTTGAAGTTTAACGAATATTTTCAAAGTGCCAACGGCTGCTCCGCCGTAAAGCGTCCGACTCGGCTGGTTCCCGATGTCGGCCAGAACAAGTGAAAATTCGGCCTCTTCCCCTGGAGGTCCGTTCAAGATTAACGAATATTTTCTAAGTGCCAACGGCTGCTCCGCCGTAAAGCGTCCGACTCGGCTGGTTCCCGATGTCGGCCAGAACAAGTGAACATTCGGCCTCTTCCCCTGGAGGTCCGTTCAAGATTAACGAATATCTTCTAAGTGCCAACGGCTCTTGCGCCGAAAAGCGTCCGCCTGGGCTGGTTCCTGATGTCGGCCAGAACAAGTGAAAATTCGGCCTCTTCCCCTGGAGGTCCGTTCAAGATTAACGAATATTTTCTAAGTGCCAACGGCTCTTGCGCCGAAAAGCGTCCGCCTCGGCTGGTTCCCGCGGTCGGACACAAAATGTGTCAATTCGGCCTCTCTGAGGTACCAGGGGTGGGCTTTATGTACTTGGTCCCCCCACTTAGTGTACTCATCACTTTACCCCCCTTTCGCAAAATATAGTCGGCACGTATGTGCAGAACTGTTTATTTTCATTTTAAAAATTGTCTAAGTGCCAGCGGAAGCTGTCACACGAACTGTCCGAGCTACCACGGTGCCCATCCCGGGCAGTGACGGCAAAAGGCCGATGTGTGTTTATGGAAGTCTGAATAATTTCTAAGTGCCAACGGCTGCTCCGCCGTAAAGTGTCCGCCTCGGCTGGTTCCCTTGGTCGGCCAGAACAAGTGAAAATTCGGCCTCTTCCCCTGGAGGTCCGGAACATTTTGGCGAATATTTCCTAAGTGCCAACGGCTGCTCCGCCGTAAAGTGTCCGCCTCGGCCGGTTCACCCGGTCGGCCAGAACAAGTGAAAATTTGGCCTCTTCCCCTGGAGGTCCGGAACATTTTGGCGAATATTTCCTAAGTGCCAACGGCTGCTCCGCCGTAAAGTGTCCGACTCGGCTGGTTCCCGATGTCGGCCAGAACAAGTGAAAATTCGGCCTCTTCCCCTGGAGGTCCGTTCAAGATTAACGAATATTTCCTAAGTGCCAACGGCTGCTCCGCCGTAAAGCGTCCGACTCGGCTGGTTCCCGATGTCGGCCAGAACAAGTGAAAATTCGGCCTCTTCCCCTGGAGGTCCGTTCAAGATTAACGAATATTTCCTAAGTGCCAACGGCTGCTCCGCCGTAAAGCGTCCGACTCGGCTGGTTCCCGATGTCGGCCAGAACAAGTGAAAAATCGGCCTCTTCCCCTGGAAGTCCGGCCGAGTTAAGGCAAATATTTCCTAAGTGCCAACGGCTGCTCAGCCTTAAAGTGTCCGACTCGGCTGGTTCCCGATGTCGGCCAGAACAAGTGAAAATCCGGCCTCTTCCCCTGGAAGTCCGGCCGAGTTAAGGCAAATATTTCCTAAGTGCCAACGGCTGCTCAGCCTTAAAGTGTCCGACTCGGCTGGTTCCCGATGTCGGCCAGAACAAGTGAAAATCCGGCCTCTTCCCCTGGAAGTCCGGCCGAGTTAAGGCAAATATTTCCTAAGTGCCAACGGCTGCTCAGCCTTAAAGTGTCCGACTCGGCTGGTTCCCGATGTCGGCCAGAACAAGTGAAAATCCGGCCTCTTCCCCTGGAAGTCCGGCCGAGTTAAGGCAAATATTTCCTAAGTGCCAACGGCTGCTCAGCCGTAAAGTGTCCGACTCGGCTGGTTCCCGATGTCGGCCAGAACAAGTGAAAATCCGGCCTCTTCCCCTGGAAGTCCGGCCGAGTTAAGGCAAATATTTCCCAAGTGCCAACGGCTGTTCCGCCGTAAAGGGTCCGACTCGGCTGGTTCCCGATGTCGGCCAGAACAAGTGAAAATCCGGCCTCTTCCCCTGGAAGTCCGGCCGAGTTAAGGCAAATATTTCCTAAGTGCCAACGGCTGTTCCGCCGTAAAGGGTCCGACTCGGCTGGTTCCCGATGTCGGCCAGAACAAGTGAAAAATCGGCCTCTTCCCCTGGAAGTCCGGCCGAGTTCGGCGAATAGTTCCTAAGTGCCAACGGCTGCTCCGCCGTAAAGAGTCCGACTGGGCTGGTTCCCGATGTCGGCCAGAACAAGTGAAAATCCGGCCTCTTCCCCTGGAAGTCCGGCCGAGTTAAGGCAAATATTTCCTAAGTGCCAACGGCTGTTCCGCCGTAAAGGGTCCGACTCGGCTGGTTCCCGATGTCGTCCAGAACAAGTGAAAAATTGGCCTCTTCCCCTGGAAGTCCGGCCGAGTTCGGCGAATATTTCCCAAGTGCCAACGGCTGTTCCGCCGTAAAGAGTCCGACTCGGCTGGTTCCCGATGTCGGCCAGAACAAGTGAAAATTCGGCCTCTTCCCCTGGAGGTCCGTTCAAGTTTGGGGAATATTTTCTAAGTGCCAACGGCTGCTCCGCCTTAAAGCGTCCGACTCGGCTGGTTCCCGATGTCGGCCAGAACAAGTGAAAATCCGGCCTCTTCCCCTGGAAGTCCGGCCGAGTTAAGGCAAATATTTCCTAAGTGCCAACGGCTGCTCAGCCTTAAAGGGCCCGACTCGGCTGGTTCCCGATGTCGGCCAGAACAAGTGACAATTCGGCCTCTTCCCCTGGAGGTCTTTTCAAGTTTAACGAATATTTTCTAAGTGCCAACGGCTGCTCCGCCTTAAAGCGTCCGACTCGGCTGGTTCCCGATGTCGGCCAGAACAAGTGACAATTCGGCCTCTTCCCCTGGAGGTCCTTTCAAGTTTAACGAATATTTTCTAAGTGCCAACGGCTGCTCCGCCTTAAAGAGTCCGACTCGGCTGGTTCCCGATGTCGGCCAGAACAGGTGAAAATTCGGCCTCTTCCCCTGGAGGTCCGTTCAAGTTTGGCGAATATTTTCTAAGTGCCAACGGCTGCTCCGCCTTAAAGTGTCCGACTCGGCTGGTTCCCGATGTCGGGCAGAACAAGTGACAATTCGGCCTCTTCCCCTGGAAGTCCGGCCGAGTTTGGCGAATATTTTCTAAGTGCCAACGGCTGCTCCGCCGTAAAGAGTCCGACTCGGCTGGTTCCCGATGTCGGCCAGAAAAAGTGACAATTCGGCCTCTTCCCCTGGAGGTCCTTTGAAGTTTAGCGAATATTTTCTAAGTGCCAACGGCTCTTGCGCCGAAAAGCGTCCGCCTCGGCTGGTTCCCGCGGTCGGCCGTAATAGGCGAAAATTCGGCCTCTTCCCCTGGAGCGACCTCCAAATTTGGGCGAAATTTTTCTAAGTGCCTAAAGGTACCAGGGGTTTGGGTACCAGGGGTGCAGTACGAACTGGTCTTTTGTCAACCCATGTACTTTTTCTAGAGTACATGGGTTGGTCCCCCCACTTAGTGTACTCATCACTTTACCCCCCTTTCGCAAAATATAGTCAGAACGAGCATGGGGGACGCAATTGTTTTCCATGCAAATCAATTGGGCCTGGTCCGAGCGCTGGTAACGGCCGCCAGCAAGCGTCCCCTGCTCGGATAGCAGAACTGAAGAAGGCACGGCACTTCCAGAGAGAGAGAGAAAATTTTCTAAGTGCCACATTTCTCAAAAATTTTCAAAGTGCCACATCTCTCAAAAAATTTCTAAGTGCCACATCTCTCAAAAACTTTCTAAGTGCCACATCTCTGAAAAACTTTCTAAGTGCCACATCTCTGAAAAAACTTTCTAAGTGCCACGTCTCTGAAAAACTTTCTAAGTGCCACAGCACGGCTGTGAAATATTCAAAGTCCTACAGGCATTGGCAGAATGCGCGGACGGCCGTCTGCTCCCGGCGGCCGCCGCGAAGCTACTACCCCCTCCCGGGGACGGCTGTCTGCTCCCGGCAGCCGTCCTTACCCCCCTCCCCCGTTTGCACCGCCTGAAGTTAGACCCGCCTTGGTAGGGCCCCCACCGGCCCCGGCTCGCCGGCGTTGGGTGGACGGTTCCTGCCCACTTGCGGGTCCCGGTCGCTTGGCAACCGACCGGGGAGGACCAGCCGCCTCCTTAAACACAGGCTGGAAGGGAAATCCGATCAAGCTACGGAGGACCGGCCGCCTCCTTAAACACAGGCCGGAAGGGAAATCCGATCAAGCTACGGAGGACCGGTCGCCTCCCTAAACACAGGCCGGGCAAAAATCTGCGAATGGGCCCGTCAAGGGTAGTGGGTCATCCAAGGAGGGAGGTACCGGCCGCCTCCTTAAACACAGGCCGGGCAAAAATCTGCGAATGGCCCGTCAAGGGTAGAAGGTCATCCAAGGAGGGAGGTACCGGCCGCCTCCTTAAACACAGGCCGGGCAAAAATCTGCGAATGGCCCGTCAAGGGTAGAAGGTCATCCAAGGAGGGAGGTACCGGCCGCCTCCTTAAACACAGGCCGGGCAAAAATCTGCGAATGGCCCGTCAAGGGTAGAAGGTCATCCAAGGAGGGAGGTACCGGCCGCCTCCTTAAACACAGGCCGGGCAAAAATCTGCGAATGGCCCGTCAAGGGTAGAAGGTCATCCAAGGAGGGAGGTACCGGCCGCCTCCTTAAACACAGGCCGGGCAAAAATC